>NW_006994313.1:0-877 GCF_000164805.1 Carlito syrichta
TTTCAGTGTGATGAGATACCCCTTGTCTATCAACTCTGTGGTATGAGCTTTTGGGGTTTTGATCAGGAATTGGTTACTATTCCAATTTCTGTAAAGGTGTCGCCTACATATTCTAAGATTTTTAAAGTTTGGGATTTTACATTTAGTCTTTGATCCATTTAGAGTTGATTTTTGTGTCTGGTGATAGGTAGGGGTCCTGTTTCATTCTTCTGCATGTGATCAGCCAGATTTCCCAACACCATTTACTGAATAGGTTCTCCTCTCCCCAGCGGTTGTTGGTGGAGGCTCTGTCGAGGATGAATTAGTTGAGAAAATGAGGTTTTGCTTCTGGAATCTCTATCCTGTTCCATTGGTCTATATGCCAGTTCTTGTACCAATACCAGGTTGTTTTGATCATTGTACCTTTATAATACAATTTAAAGTCTGGAAGTGTGATGCCTTGTGCTTTGTTTCTTTTCCTGAGGATTGTTTTGCCTATTGTAGTCACTTATGTTTCCATATAAATTTCTGTATTGTCATTTCCAGGTCTGAGAAGAGTGATGTTGGTAATTTAATGGGTATTGAGTTGAATCTGTAGATTTCCTTGGGTAGGATGGACATCTTAACAATGTTGATTCTTCCAATCCATAAGCATGGAATATTTTTCCATTTATTTGTGTCTTGAGTAATTTGAGCAGTGCTTTGTAGTTTTCATTGTAAAGGTCTTTCACTTCTCTGGTTAGGAAGATTCCAAGGTATTTCTTTTGTGTGTGTGTGTGTGTGTGTGTATGACTACTGTGAATCCCCTCCATATGACCCAGCAATCCCCCTCCTGGGTATCTATCTGGAAGAACTCAAATCATTCTACCAAAAAGATACCGGTGCACACATATTATTA
>NW_006994314.1:0-371 GCF_000164805.1 Carlito syrichta
ACAATCAGAATCACAAAAGATGAAGTTACATCTGACCCTGAAGAAATACAAAAGATCATTAGAGACTACTATGTACACTTGTATGGAAACAAACTTGAAAACCTTAAGGAAATGGAGGACTTTCTGAATCACACAACCTGCCTAGGTTGAAACAAGAAGAAATCGAGACCCTAAATAGACCAATAACAATCTAGATAATTGACTATGTAATAAGCAAACTACCTTAAAAAAAAAAAAAAAAAGCCCTGGACCAGATGGCTTTCCAGCAGAATTCTATAACACATTTAAGGAGGAGCTGATACCAATCCTACCGAAAGTATTCCAGGTGATTGAGAAAGATGGAACCCTCCCCAAATCATTTTATGAAGCTA
>NW_006994315.1:0-856 GCF_000164805.1 Carlito syrichta
ATTCTTTACATAGGGGATGATTTCTCTCAATGTATTTCTAAGATTGCAGTTTCTATACTGTACGCTGTTAGCACATGAACAGCTAACCCCACAGTGTTTCACAATTGTAAAGCCTAACTCACACTTCTAACAGTATAAACATGCGCAATGCCTCTTTCTTCATGATTTTTCCAACATTATTCACGTTCCATTTTTCAATGTTTTTTAAAATTTTATTTTGTGGCTTGATTGTTAGAGTCAGAGTCTAACTCTGTCGCACAGAGTAGACGGTCACAGACACTGCAGCCTCCAACTCCTGGGCTCGGGCCACTCTTCCAGCTCAGCCTTCCAAGTGTCTGGAACTTTGTTGAGCTCAGGGAGAAACGAACTGAACGTGCACCACAGGGAGGAGAGTTTGATGGCACCTTTTTTTCCAAGTTGATGGGCGGGTGTCAGACAGGCCTGTTAGCGTCCTCTTGAGCCACAGCGCCATCGTGAGGAAATAGTTTCATAGATGAGTCGGACAGACCTTTGCCTGCCCTAGCCTTTGAGGAAGCAAGGGTTGAACAGAACTGGCAGAACCCAGAGCAAGATGCAGACATTTGGGGAATTTCTGAGGACTGAGGGATCGAGACTGAGTCAGCAGCTTCCAAGAGGTCTCAGCACAGACAGGAGGGGGAAAGGGTTTCAGTTTCCTCAGAGTTTGAGCAGTTCTAGAGCATACCATTTGCAGTCAAGATCAGGCCTTGTGGTATTTACCATAGAAACAGGGTACGAGGAGTTGTAGGCATCTTGTTTCCTTTTTTGTGTGAATTCTCACTCTTGTCGCCCAGGCTGGAGTGCAGTGAGGTGCTCATGGGCATCGCAGACTCCAACT
>NW_006994316.1:0-718 GCF_000164805.1 Carlito syrichta
TGTGCTTGCTTTTATTTTTATTGATATGAAGAGTCTGGGGGAGAAACATCCTTGTGCCCCTCAGGGCTTCATGACCTTATGACCCCCATGGTCCTGCCAGGTCACTTTCAGGGAAAGAAGCCTTCCCTGCCTGACAGAGCTAAATGGGCCCCCGAAGTGTCCTCACATTTTTCATCCTGGCCCAATACCAGCTTGGGTTCAGGCTGCCTCAAACTTCCACGGAAAGAGTTAACACAGAGTAGAATGTCTGAGGCAGATGAATAACAGACGAGCTCCCCAAATCTTGGCAAAACAGTGAAGTAGAAAGTTGGTGAGGTTTTTAAAGATAACCCTAAAATGTATTTATACATTTTTGATTTTTTGATTTTTTTTTATATCACAAAAATGTATTCTGTTTTTAATTTTTCACCTTCCCTAGCTAAGGAGGCTAAAATTCTTTCTTAGCTAAGTGAAGGAGGTCAGACATGATAGGTCATGTTATTGTATGATATATCCAGAATAGGCAAATCTATACAGACAGAAAGCAGATTAGTGGTTGCCAGTGGCTGGGGAGATGGGAAAAGGGGAATGACTGTTTAATGGCTACAGAATTTTCTTTAGGGTGATAAAAAAGTTCTGGAACCAGATAATGGTGATATTTGCACCACATTGTCAAGGTACTTAGCCCCATGGAATGGTACCTGTACAGTGAATAAAATGGTAAATTTCATGCTATGTG
>NW_006994317.1:0-772 GCF_000164805.1 Carlito syrichta
TCGCTGTCCTGTAGTTCTCTTTCTTCGTTGGATCTTTACCTGGTTTGGGTAAATAATTTGGAGAGAGTTCCATATTTCTCTATTGACTGGAATATTTTATTTATTTATTTATTTATTGAGTTGGAGTCTCACTCTGTCACCTAGGTTGGAGTGCAGTGGTATGCTCACAGCCACCACAGCCTCGACCTGCTGGATTCAGGTGATCCTTCTACCTCAGCCTTCCAACTACCTGGAACTACAGGTACACATCACCACACCTGGCTAATTTTTTTATTTATCGTAGAGGTGAGATCTCGCCAAGTTGCCCAGGCTACTCTCAAACCCATGGGCTCATGCAATTCTCTCACCTCAGCCTCCCAAAGTGCTGGGAATATAGGTGAGAGCCACTGCACCCAGCCTGGAATACTTTAAATAGGATTAGTATCAGCTCCTCCTTGTATTTCTTGTAGAATCCCATTGGAAATCTATCAAGTCCAGGGCTTTCTATTTTTTAGGTAGTTTTCTTATGACAGTCAATTTCCTGGGTTGTTATTGGTCTACTTAGGATCTCGATTTCTTCTTGCTTCAACTTTGGGAGGTTGTGTAATATCAGAAAGTCCTCCATTTCATTTAGGTTTTCAGGTTTATTTCCATAGCTATGCAAAGTAATCTCCAAAAATATTTGTATTACTTCAGGGTCAGTTGTTACTTGATCTTTTGATGGTTATCAACAGTTTTTTTTGTTGATTTTTCTTCATTTGTAGCAGTTATCTTAACTTTCTCTTTAATTCTA
>NW_006994318.1:0-743 GCF_000164805.1 Carlito syrichta
AAAATGATCCAGGCATGGTAGTGCACACCTGTAGTTCGGGCTTCTTGGAAGGCTGAGGCAGAAGGATCGCCAGAGCCCAGCAGGTCGAGGCTGCGGTGGCTGGGAGCATGCCACTACACTCCAGTTGGGTGACAGAGTGAGACTCCAACTAAAAACAAGCAAACAAACAAAAAACACACAAGCCTGAGTTTAACAGCTATGTATCGGCATGCTGTGAGGGAAGTGAGACCAAACAACCCCAAAACCTAAAGATTCCAGGGCAAGACCAGAGAGGCAGGGGGCCCATCATGGCCGGTGCTGTGCTCACCACTTGGCCACAATTTTCCAGACAGATGATCCATCACCGCATGTAGAAAGAGTGACACTCCTTTCTACTGGGACAAGCCTGATGTCCGGGCTCCAGGCTTGCCCAAATCTCTCAGTAGAAGCCCTTGAAGAGCTGGAGCCATCTGTGGAATCTTGCCTCCGTCCCTGCTGCCTTCACTTACCCTGAAGGGCTCCAGGAGAGTGGCGACGCAGACACAGGGTTACCAGGCCGGATTTCATGAACAGGGGAAAATCAAGGTACAGGTTACACAATCATCTTGTTAGGCCCAGAGTCTTCAGATTGGGGTGCACGGACCCTGTCTAACTGGGACCAACTCAGTCCAAATGCAGACATGTCCAACCCATGGCTGGCAGGCCATAAACGGCCCGAGACAGCCAGTCATGCATCCACACATCATTTCAATGTCATGTGTTTT
>NW_006994319.1:0-825 GCF_000164805.1 Carlito syrichta
AAGACACGCACCTGTGCCAGGAGCTCCCCTCAGAGAGGGCTCATTGTTGACTCTGGCTGACCTCTTCATGGTCCCGGGTCTTTGGAAGGGAGTGGGCCTCATAGTGAGGCCAGAGAGGGGTGTGGAGGCCGGATGTGGGGGCTTACGCTTGTCATCCTGGTGCTCTGGAAGGCTGAGGTGATATGATGACCTGAGTTCCCATGTTTGAGAAAAGTCTGGACACCCTGGTGAGACATCGTCACTGTAAAAAGGCAAAAAAATGAGCTGAGCATGGTGGCACATGTCTGTCGTTCTGGTCACTCGGGAGGCTGCAGCTGAAGTATTGCCAGAGTCCAGACACTGGAGGCCAGAGTGGCTGAGAGTGGTCCCCTGTGCTGTGGGCTGGGCGACAGAGCAAGACTCAGACTCAGAATAATAATACCAACCACCAGTACCACCAAAACCACAGGCCTGGTTCAGAGGCCCAGAAGAGTGGAGGACCTGAGCCTGTGGGTTCAACACCATCCTACGATGTGGGGTGAGACCTTGTCTTGGTCATCAAAAATAAATAAAAAGATTAGCCAGGCATGGTGACACAGGCCTGTGGTTCCAGCCACTCGGGGATCCAAGGCAGAAGAATCTCCTGATCCATGCAGGTGGAGTCTGCAGTGGCCATGAAACTGCCCCTATGCTCTGGCCTGGGTGACAATCGGGATTCCGACTCCAAATAATAATGATCACCAGCACCACCACCACCACCAACCCTGCTTTCCAGCATGAGGAGTCAATCTCAGGCTCGGAGAGGAAAAGTCACTTTCTGGGCCTGTCGTTTGCAGAAGGTTTCAA
>NW_006994320.1:0-753 GCF_000164805.1 Carlito syrichta
CTCCATCCAAATTTTATTTGTCATAGTAGCTTCTGATTTCTGTATTGACATAATATATGTACATATGTGTATATGGAGATTTTGCCTTAATCCTTTTTGAATTATTGCCCTTGGGTATACTCACATTTCTGTGTAGTGTTTTTGAATTATAAAAATGTTTCAGAGGGGTTGTAAAACATACCCATTTAAATCCTGGTATAAGACGGACTCGGTGGCTCAGCCTGTAATCCTGCGCCTTTGGGAGGCTGAGGTGAGTGGATTGCCTGAGCCCGCAGGTTCGAGACCCATCTGGGCAACTTGGCAAGACCTCATCTCTACAATAAATCAAAAAATGAGCCGGGCGTGGTAGTGCATGCCTGTAGTTCCAGCTACTGGAAGGCTGAGACCGAAGGATCGCCGGAGCCCAGCAAGTCGAGGCTGTAGTGGCCGGGAGCGGCCACTGTACTCCAGTCTGGGTGACAGAGTGAGACTCCAACTCTAAATAAATAAATAAATAAACAAACAAACAAACAAACAAACAAATAAATAAATAAATCCAGGTATAGTAAAAAGGTATAGAATTTAGCTAAAAATAAGTGAAATTGTATACATAATTCTTAGCATAGTACACTAAATCATTGTACTCAAGAATAAGTACTACTATTGCATTTGTATTGTTCATCTGCATTTCTTAATTTCAGATATAAATATTTTGGATTTGAAATAATATATAATTTTTCAGCTGAACTAATTTAAAATTAATGATGCTTGAAA
>NW_006994321.1:0-814 GCF_000164805.1 Carlito syrichta
ATTACAGGCATGTGCCACCATGCCCGGCTGATTTTTTGATTTATTGTAGAGATGAGGTCTCGCTGCCCAGGCGGGTCTCGAACCCGCGGGCTCAGGCCATCCACTCACCTCAGCCTCCCAAAGGCGCGGGATTACAGGCTGAGCCACCGAGCCCGGCTAAAAATCTTATTCTTATTTAATCAGATGAACATAAGCCTCTACATTAGTATGAAAAGGGTCTCAATATGTATGGTTTGTTTTTGTTTTGCTTGTTTTACATAGGTGTATATCTATATTTTAAAATTTTTTTAGTATGTGTTTTTCATTCTAGAATTATCTCATCTTACCTCAAATTTTGTTTAATTAATTTCAGCCATGCATGATTTTGTTTGTCTCTTAAAATATTAATGTTGATTTGATTTCTGACATCACCTTTTTCCCTGGTTTCTTGCATAGATTAAAAGTACACCATAAAAATGTAATAAAAGTGCTTCTGCCAATTAGCCTTAGTACTCACAGACCTCAAAGTAGAATATCTTTTCCATTTTAATAGCCTTGTTTTGAAAGTAACATTTCTCAAATGATTTAATTACTGAAAAATATCATACATCATAATGCCAGTAATACATGCTGGTTTCTCCTTTCTTCCTTTGAGATGTCCACTTATGAGCAAAT
Source organism: Carlito syrichta (assembly GCF_000164805.1). NCBI lineage: Eukaryota > Metazoa > Chordata > Mammalia > Primates > Tarsiidae > Carlito > Carlito syrichta. Next base: position 655 of record NW_006994321.1, read on the forward strand.
AGGGGCATGTAAGGACACTGGAGCACTGAAATAGGCTGAGTTCCTCCTCCACACCTTGTCAGAGAAAAATTGCATGGTTAGTTTCTTCTAGAAAATCCTATGATGTCAGGGCCCACCTCCAGAAATTCTCATATTGAATTAACTGCCTGGCTCATTAATC
>NW_006994322.1:0-4283 GCF_000164805.1 Carlito syrichta
TAGCAAGATGTCATGTAGATATTGTGACAGAGGAATCATTTAAAAGGGGTTTCTTATTTCTCCTTAGCTAGAGATCGTGTATATTCTGCATATCAGGACTGCTATTAACTATGTTCCAGCTTCTGAACCGTGATTCTTGTTTAGCCCACAGAAGATGGTCTGTTGATATTTAGGACTGAGAACTGTTATAACCCCGATACTTTCTCTTCCTTGGCAAGGAGCTGTGTATTTTCCTGTATATTAGGACTCTCATTAGATACATCCTGCTTCAACACTCTGATTCCTGTTTAGCATATTCCAAGATGCTCTGCAGATGTTTGGGATTGAGGACTTGTGTAACCCAGATTCCTTATTCTTTCCTAGTAAAAGGTCATGTAGTTGCCTGTAAATAAGGACTCCATTTCCCAGATTTTATCGAAACCCAGATTCTTGTTTAGCCCTTAGTAAGAAGACATGTAGATTTTTTGAGAGAGGAACCGTGGAAAACATATTTCTTCTCTTTTATTAGCAAGAGGCCATGTTGTTTCCTCTATATGAGGATTGCCATTACCCACATTCATGCCTCGAATCCCTGATTCTTCTTTAGCCGTCAGCGAGATGCCATGTAGATTTTTCTGGACTGAGGACTCATATAACCCATATTCCTTATTTTTAGCAAAAGCCGTGCAGTTACCTGTATATGAGTACTCCTGTTCACAGATACATGCGACGAAAGCTTGTTTCTTGTTTAGATCTTAAGAAGACGCTGTATACTTTTTTGGAGATTGAGAAAACATGTCACCCACATTCCTGATTTTTTCTTAGGAAAAGTCAGTGCATTTGCCTGTATATGAGTATTTCATTTCCCTAGTTTATGCTTCAAAAACCCAAATTCGTGTTTAGCCCTTATCAAGAAACCCTCAAGTTTTATTGGGATTGAGGACACGTGTAAAAAGGATTCCTTATTCTCCTTTAACAATAGACAGGGCAGTTTCCTGTTTATGAGGATTCCCATTATCCAGAATCCTACTCCCAAAACCTGAATGGTGGTTATCTCTTAGCAAGACAGTCTGAAGTTTTTTGGGATGGAGGCCTCATGTAAACAAGATTCCTCATTCTTCCGTAGCAACAGGTCGTGTAGTGTTCTGTATATGAGGACTCCCATTACTGAAATTGCTGCTTCATTCTCAGCAAGACGCCAAGATATTTCCTGGTAACCTAGAATTCCAGTTGCTTGGATATCAAGAGAAAGACTCCCATAAAGTTATTGAGGAATTGGAACCCAAGATTCCTGGCCGCTTTTCCAAAGACACACTAAACGTGTGGCGACATAGAAGCCCAGATTGCTGATTAAACTTTATCAAGAGACTTTGTAGATTTAGGCGATTGAGAACTCCAAGAACCGAATTCCCTTTCCGTTCTCAGCAAGATGCCCTGAATTTACTTGTCCATGTGGATTCCAACACTCTGTGTACAAAAATGTAGATGCTCAGATATTTCCTAGGGATGTGGATTCCATTGATCCTGGTTACAATTTTATAATTCGTACTAAATATTTGGCAACTGCAAAACCTTTGGTCCCTCTACAAATAAAGTACAAACGGAAATTTAAGGATTACCAAGTTCATCTTACCCAAAATTACCTCCAAATACGGCAATATGATACTTTTTTTCCGGGATTCTGGCCTTAATTGTCCCGAGGATCTTAAGGGATTTGTAATACCAGATACCAGATTACAACTCTCAAGAGGACCAGAATGCTGCTGGAATCCTGAAATGACTGATTCATAATACCCACAAGACAAATATCTCTAAAACATGAGACGAGCTCAAAACCTCGATTTTTGTTTATACTTCAGCATGACACCCCAAGAATTTTTAGGATTGTGGACTAGTGTATCACAGATTCTTTATTCTTTTTTACTGAGCGGCCGTGTAATATCTATATATGAGGACTTCCTTTCCCCAGAATCCTGTTTGGAAACCCTGATTCTTGTTTTGCCATTAGCAAGATGTCATGTAGATATTGCGATGGAGGAACTGTGTAAAAGAGGTTTCTTAGTTCTCTTTAGCTAGAGATCATATAGATTCTGCATATGAGGACTGCTATTATCTATGTTCAAGCTTCTTAACCCTGAATTTTGTTCAGCCCACAACAGATGGCTTGCTGATTTTAAAAACTGAGGACTGCTATAACCCCGATGGTTTTTCTTCCTTGGCAAGGGGCTGTGTATTTTCCTGTATAATAGAACTCTCATTAGATACACCATGCTTCAAAACTCTGATTCTCTTTAGAACTTTCCAAGATGCTCTGTAGATTTTTGGGATTGAGGACTCGTGTAACCCAGATTCCTTATTCTTTCTTACCAAAAGGTCATGTAGTTGACTCTAAATAAGGACTCCATTTTCCAGATTCATGCTCGAAAACACCATGATTCATGTTTAGCCCATAGCAAGATGACCTTAAGCTTTTTTGCGATTTTGGACCCGAGTAACGCAGATTCCTTATTCTTACTTAGCAATAGCAGTGAAGTTTCCTGTATGTGAGGACACACATTACCCATATTCCTACTTCAAAAATCTGATTCATGGTTACCACTTAGGGAGACGGCCTGTAATTTTGGGATTCAGGACTCATATAAGGAAGATTCCTTATACTTCCATACCAATATGACGTGTAGATTCCTGTGTATGATGACCTCGACTACCCAGCTTCCTGCTTCACTCTGCAGGATGCCAAGACAGTTCCTGTAGACCGAGAATTCCAGTTTTTTGGATATCAATAGAAAGACGTCCATAATGTTCTTTGGGAACTGGAATCCAAGATTCCTGGTTCCCCTTCACAAGACCTCCCCAAAATGTGAAATATTCCAAACCCAAAAACCCAATTCCTACCTGCCCACCCACAAGAATTTTCTGTACTTTGAGGTCACCTGAATCGAGGAATTTTGTACAAATATACCTTTTAATTCTGGGGAATATGATTATGGTCGTAGATGGTCCCAGGAAACAAAAGGATTTCTAGGGCCAAATCCTAGATTACAACTAACAAGAGGACCAGAAAGATCCTGAGCATCTGTAATGACAGATTTAGCGTATCCACGGAGCAAGTAGCTCTGAAAATATATGGACCCAGAAGACCAGATTGCTGATTAAACCTTATCAAGAGGCCCTGTAGATTCCAGGAAATGAGAACTCCTAGATCCGGATTTCCTTTTTATTCACAGTAAGATGCCCTGATTATTCCTGTCGATTTGGATTCCAAATTCAGTATATCCAAAGACAGATGCCCAGAAGTTCCTAGGTTCGTGGATTCCGTGAATCCTGGTTACCATTAAAAGTACTTAGTAAACATTTGGCAAGTGCAAAACCCTTGTCCCGTTACAAAATCAAAAGAGACATTGAAAGGGAAGTATTACAGATTTCACCTTTGTACCAGAGTTACATCCAAATACGGCAAGAAGATTCTTTTTGTCCTGGAATCTGGCCATAGTTGCTCTCAGGAACCTAACGGACTTAGAGTGCAAAATACAGTTTACAGTTTTTAAGAGGACCAGAATGTTGCTGGAGTCCTGAAATGACTGATTCATAATATCGGAATGCTAAGTTGCTCTAAAACATTTGGGGAACTCAGAGATGTATTTCTTGTTTTTCCCATAGTAGACAACGTGGGAATTTTCTGGATTGAGGATGTGTACAGCAGTGATTCCTTATTCTTACTTAGTTGGAGGCCTTGTGGTGTCCTGTATGTGAGGACTCTCTTTCCCTTGATTCCTTTTTCGAAACCCTGATTCTTGTTTAGCCCTTAGTAACAGGTCATGTATATTTTTGGATAGAAGAATCATGGAAGACAGATTTCGTCTCTCTCATTAGCAAGAGGCCATATACTTTCCTGTATATGAGAATTGCTATTACCCACATTCATGCCTAGAATCCCTGATTCTTCTTTAGCCATCTGCAAATGCCCTGTAGATTTTCAGGACTGAGGACTCGTATAACGCAGATTCCTTACTTTTAGCACCAGCCATGCAGTTACCTGTATATGAGTACTCCTGTTCACAGATACATATGTCAAAAGCTTGATTCTTGTTTAGATCTTAGGAAGACGCCGTATACTTTTTTGGAGATTGAGAAAACATGTCACCCACATTCCTTCTTCTTTCTTAGGAAAAGTCAATGCATTTGCCTCTATATGAGGATTTCATTTCCCCTAGTTTATGCTTAAAAAACTCAAATTCGTGTTGAGCCCTTAGCAAGAAACCCTGAAATTTTATTGGGATGGAGGACAAGTGTAAACCAGATTC
>NW_006994322.1:5458-6256 GCF_000164805.1 Carlito syrichta
TTCCTTAGCAATATGACGTGTAGTTTACTGTATATGATGACCTCCGTTACACAGCTTCCTGCATCACTATGCAGGATGCCCAGACAGTTCCTGGTGACCAAGAATTCCAGTTTTTTGGATATCAAGAGAAAGACGTCCATAATTTTCTTTGGGAACTGGAATCCAAGAATCCTGGTTCCCCTTCACAAGACCTCCCCAAAATGTGGAATATTCCAAACCCAAAACCCCAATTTCTACCTGCCCACACACAAGAATTTTCTGTACTATGAGGTCACATGAATCGAGTAATTTAGTACAAATATAGCTTTTGATTGTGGGGAATATGATTATGGTCATAGATGGTCCCAGGAAGCAAAAGGATTTCTAGGGCCAAATCCTTGATTACAACTAACAAGAGGACCAGAAAGATCCTGAGCATCAGTAATGACAGATTTAGCGTATCCACAGAGCAAGTAGCTCTGAAAATGTAGGGACCCAGAAGCCCAGATTGCTGATTAAACCTTAAGAAGAGTCCCTGTATATTCCGGGTAATTAGAACTCCTAGAACCGGATTTCCTTTTAATTCTCAGTAAGATACCCTGATTTTTCCTGTCGATTTGGATTTCAAAACAGTATATCAAAAGACAGATGCCCAGAAGATTCCTAGGTGCGTGGATTCCATGATTCCTGGTTACCATTAAAAGTATGTAGTAAACATTTGGCAAGTGCAAAACCATTGTCCCTGCTCAAAATAAAGAGGGACACGGAAGGGGAAGGATTACAGGGTTCACCTTTAGACCAGACTTACATCCAAATATG
>NW_006994323.1:0-707 GCF_000164805.1 Carlito syrichta
TTTTTTTAGCTTTGGTATCAGGGTAGTGCTGGCCTCCTACAATGAGTTAATATCTCTCTTCATCAACTTTTTGGAAAACTTTGAGAAAGATTGGAGTTCATTATTTAAACATTTGGTAGACCTTAAACATCAGTGAAACTCAAACATTAATGAAACAATCAGGTTCGGAACTTTTCTTCATTGGGAAATTTTTTATCACAAACAATCTCCGTACAAACTACACATATATTCAGATCTTCATGATTTTGTAGTTTCCTTTGAAAGCTAGGTCTTGGTGTCATCTATAGTCTTAAGTGTTGTATGTGGTCAAATGTGTTTAATCACATACAAACTATTATATCTTATGTTGTATGGTTATATATTTTTAAAAATATTTGTTTTTATTCAAGATGCAGATGTATATTATGTTTGCAATTTAATTTTTATTTTAAATCAAGATATATTAATTTAATATATCTATATTAAATATAGATATATTCTATAATTATGAGATTGTGTATTTCATAATATATCTCACTGTTATAAATAATCCTTATTCAGTTAAATATTGGCCAGTGAGACAACAAACATCATTAACAGCATGGATTTCCTCTTTTAAAGCTTACCTTAACATTTTTCCCTTTTAGAAGACAGAGAATGAATCACAGACCTCAGCTTAAGTGAACATGCTGATGATGCAGTTGTCTTGCGTGTTGTGCAGAGTGCCC
>NW_006994324.1:0-722 GCF_000164805.1 Carlito syrichta
CGACATCCTAATCTTCCTGCTGGGTCTTGAAGTCTGGGTCAGAGGCGATCTATCTGCCAAAGCCTACCCTACTCAAGGTTTTCTGGGTTTTGTGTGAGTCGCCTGGCTGTCTCTGGACCTTCCCCCAGTTTCCAGTCTCACCATCTAACACCTTCGGGTGGGGGGAGGGCCACTTCCTCTCCTGATCACTCTATCATCCCACGCCCACATGAACCTTTCCCTGTGGAGCCATGGATGCCCATAGTTATGCATGTTGGAGTCATCTTTTTTGTCACCATAGTCTCCATTGCCCAGGCTGGGGCACAACAGCATGATTGTGGCTTTAGGGACCTTGACCTGTTGGGTTTAGCAGATCCTCAAGCCTTGACCCCCAAGCAGCCTGGACTCTGGAAACCACCACGCCTGACTCGATTTTGCGGCCTTTTCTCTGAGATGTGTTCTGGTCACCTTGCCCAAGCTGGTCTCTGACCCCAGAGCTCCACTTGGTGGACAGAGATGGGAGGATTGCCTGAGTCTGGCATGTGGAGTTCACAGTGTCTGTGAGCTTGCCCCTGCATGCCATCCTGGGCAAAAGCAGGACTCCTACTCAGAATAATAATCCAACCACGACCACCACCAAAATCACAAGCTGGGCTCTGGGCCTCAGTCTGGCATTCTGGCCCTTCGGAGTCCCAGGTGAGTGGATGACTGCAGGTTCAACACCAGCCAGGGACACGGGGTGA
>NW_006994325.1:0-853 GCF_000164805.1 Carlito syrichta
ATGCACAGATTAGACATCTAAAAATATTTTGTTCAAGGAATCCATGAATGTACTGCATGTGCTTTGATATCCTTTTTGCATGTCAATTTTCTGGGGTTTTTTGTCCCCATTATAATATACAGTTGGTAAGATTTAGCTTCCATAATGTCTTTGCCTTTTCATCTCTGTTCTTTAACTCCACCCCATTATTCCTTCCCCCATCCCAACAATGACAATGAAACTCCACATCTCAAACATCTTTCCCAGCAGCTGCCATTCTCAGAAACCTATCTCCTCCCACTTTATTTTGCATTATCTTCTTTCTCATGACATTCTTCTCCCTGGGGGAGACCACCCTACTTATCATCCTGATAAAAATAACCAACATTTTGTAAAACTTTACATTTCACAAAGCAATTTCTTTCAAGATTGTCATTTGATTTTCACAATCATCCAGAGAGGAAGCCAAGACAGGTATACTTCACTGCTGTTTAATTGAGGCTTAAAGGGGCTAGATAATTTTCTCAGGATCATGCAGCTAGCAGATGAATGAAGGCTCAAACCATGGTGTTCTGTCTCCAGGTCCCAAGCTCTTTACAGCAAATGAGGATATACCTTCCCCCCTCCCCCACTGACTTCTGAGGCCATCTTACCCAGTGACCACAGCTCACCCATCCCCCAGAACCAGGCCTGCCCCCTTGGCTACCAACATCCACAGCAATGAGTAAAATTGGGCTCACAATGAAGAGCCATCTCAAACTTTCTTTCTCTAGGCAACACAATTGTTGTATAGATGGGTAAAGAGAGGAGAGTTGATCACCAGAGAGCCTCTGTAGGGACAGAGGCTGTGCATACAGGAACTGAAGACCTTTCC
>NW_006994326.1:0-792 GCF_000164805.1 Carlito syrichta
ATTCATATTCTCACTTATAAGTGGACCTTGAACAAGTATCGTAATGCTATAAGAAAAGGATTGGCGGTAGTGGGAAACTGCCGGGGTTGGTGGGGGTGGGAATTGGCAGTAGTGGGAATCTGTGGGGCACACCTCATCAACAAGGATACTTGCATAATGAGCATTTGTATACCTAACCCTGGATTGTACCCCACATCTTTAAAATAAAATTAATAATTTAACTCCTATTTGTCAATCCTTACCTCATACAAAGCCTCACAAGCAGTTACTCTCCAGCCATACTAAAACATTAATTCCTCAAATAACAAAAACTCTGCCTACCTCCTTATTCATATAATTTCTTCTGCTTGAAATACTCACCTACCTTCGCTCCCAGGGACACAGTTCTCATCTAAGAGTTCACTTAGCTGCCACACCTGGGTTAGGTGACTAAGTATTCCATAATCCGATGGTTCTCTGAATAATCTATCCTAGCATATAACATACTATAATTATCTGTATTATCATCCATTTCCTTTAAGAAACTCTAAGTGTCTCTAAAAGTTGCTTGGATGAAATGTCTGTATTAAGGCTATGCTGAGCATACTCAATAAAGGATGGTTGCAAGACTTAATTATCATTCAGGAAATAGCTAGTAGGCCAGTGTGATCACCAAAGTGGAGTAGAAAAAGGATGTGAGAAATAACACTGGAAACAGAGATTTGGGTAGATCAGATCTTAAGAGCGAACATAAATATCTGTTGCTATAGCCAAAGAATGTCCATGAGAGGATTTCAAACAACGATGGGCCAA
>NW_006994327.1:0-507 GCF_000164805.1 Carlito syrichta
TCACTGGGTATCCATTATGGGGGAGGCCCATTCACTGGAACGTCCATCACAGAGTAGAGTCAGTCACGGTGTCACCCATCATGGAGAAAAGAAACTGGGGGAAGTGGCAAGATGGCAACGGGGCAACCTGGTATGTGAAGCACTCTGCAAAGGAGATCTTCAGTGGGTCTCTGACTCTCACCCCGGGGGGCTGCGGACCCCAACATCGCATCCTGTTCTTCATACGGAGCTCGGCCATTGTCACTGCTGGGGCATCACAACGGACTGGACAGTCACTGCGGTGCAAACGGTGCCACCGCCACTGCTGCGGCCTCTGTGATGGCCGTAGCACATCAAACCACCCGGGCCAGAGGCGATCCACTTCAAACCCCTTCAGGGAAGATCTGCTGGGATTGCTACCACCTCTCCTGCAACCGAGACCTCCTGCCCGCCTGCCATAAGTCTTCTGTTGTCTGCCCTGAGTCAGGCAGCCATCTTGTTCCTGTCCAGCCCCACCCCCTCTGTGGC
>NW_006994328.1:0-4592 GCF_000164805.1 Carlito syrichta
CTGGAGCACCATTACAAAGGAGGGACAGTCACTGGTGGACCAATCACAGAGGAGGCACAGTCACTGGGTTACCCATTACAGAGGGGACCAGTCACTAGGTCAACCATTAGGGAGGAGGACCAGTCACTAGTGCACCAACCATTAAGAAGAAACAGTCACTTGTGTACTCATAATGGTGGAGGACTAGTCAATAGTCACCCATCACAGAAAAGGATGTCATTGGGGTGTTTTTTACTGAAACCCGCCACAGATGACAGCCAGTCATTGGGGCACTCATTATGGAGGAAGCTTAGTCACTGTACCTTCTATCACAACGGAGAGCTAATCACTGAAACACTAGTCACAGAGGAAATTTAGTCTCAGGGCGCTCATCACAGAGTAGTATGGAGAAGATCCAATTACCAGAAGACTGATCACAGAGACTAGTCACTGGGGCACCCATTATAGAGGAGGCTCATTCACTGGTCTATGTATCACAGGAGAGATCCAGTCACTGGGGCACCCATAACAGTGAAATACCAGTCAATGAGGCACCCATCACAGAGGAAGCAAGTCACTGGGGTAGGCATCATACATGAGGAGCGTTACTGGAGCACCAATCATAAAGAAGGGCCAATCAATGAGGCACCAAACACATGAAGAGGGATAGTCACTGAGGCATCGTTCAGAGAGGAGAGCCACTCACTGGACCCACAATCCCAGAGGAGGCTAATTAATTGGAACATGCATCAGTGAGGAAAGAGCATCACTGAGAAACCATTCATAGAGGAAGAGCAGTCACTTGAATATGTATTGCATAAGAGGACCAGTCACTGGGGCAAACATTGCAGAGGAGGGCCATACATTGGGACATCCATTACAGCAGATGAGGGGCAGCCATTGAGGAACCCATAAAGGAGAATTTCCTGTCACGTGACACCCCTCTCAGAGGAGGACTTGACACTGTGGCAAGATAACAAAGGAGGACCAGTCATAGGGCACAATTAATAAAGGATGGCCAGTCCTTGGACAGTTATCATAAAGGATAGGTTATCACTTAGGCACCCAGAATGGAGGAAACCTAGTTACTGGGACATCCAACATAAAGGAATACTAGACAATAGGACACCCATTAGGGAAGAGGCCAGCCACTGAAGCACAAATCACCAAGGAAGCACATTCTTTGAGACATTCATAATTAAATACATCTCATCACTGAGGCAACCATTATGTAGAATACCCAGTCATGGAGACAGTGGTCACAGAGGAAAATTAGTCACTGTGGCACTTGTCCCAGAGAAGGATCATGTACTGGGACTTTTAACAGAGGAAGTTCATTCATATGGACACATGTCAGTGATTGGAGCACCTGACACAGAGAAGATGTGCTACTGAACAGAGGAAAGACAGTCACTGAGCTAGCCACTACAGAAAAGGAGAATCATTCACTGGGAAGCTTTCACAGAAAGGACCATTCAGTGTGACACCCATCACAGAGGATGGTCAATCCCTGGGGAACCCGCCCCAGATGAGGTGCAGTCACTGAAGCACCCATCTCAGCAGTCGTTTAGTCACACGGTCAGTCCTCAGAGAAGAGGGCTAGTCACTGACACGTACAATGCAGAGAAGGGCCAGTCATTCTGGCGCCAATATCAGAGGAAAGCCAATCACTGGGGCACCTATTCTGGAGGGGGAACAGTAATTGGAACAATGCTCACAAAGGAGAGCTAATCGCTGTGACAACCATTATGGTAGAGGACCAGTCACTGCTGAACTCATCATAGAGGAGGCCCAGACACTAGGGTACACAGACTGGAGGAGGGCCAATCACTGGTACACACATTTTGGAGGATTCCAAATCATTGGACTGCCAATCAAAAAGGAGGGTCTGTCACTGGGGCACACAAAACTGAGCACTACCAGTCCTGGAACACACGAGGACCAGTCACTGGGCCATCTATTTACAAAGGAATTTCAGTCACTCAGACATTCATCACAGAGCAGAAGCAGCCATGTTGCCACGGATTATGTAGGAGGCCTGGAACACCAATCACAGGAAAAGATTAGTCACTAGGGCACTATATTTGGAGGAAGGCCATTCGCTGGGGGGTCAAACACTGAGAAGTCCCAGTTAATGGAGCACCTATTAAGGAGGAGACCCAGAGTTTGGGACTACCATTAAAGAGGAGGTCCAATCATTGAGGCACGCATCACAAAGGACAGGACATTGGGAAAGTTATAACAGACGAAGGTCTGTTACTGGGTTCCCATCACAGAATAGGGCCTATCAGTGAGGCACACATCAAAGATGAGGGCAAGTCACTGAAGCTACCATTACATAGGATGGCCTATATTTTGGGCATACATTAGGCTGCACTCAGTGACAGGGATTTCAAACATAGAGTTGAGCCAGTCACTGGGACACCCATCACAAAGGAGGGACAGACACTAGGGTATCCATTATGAATGAGGCTTATTCACTGGGGCACACATCACAGTGGAGGCACAGTCACTTAGGCACCTATCACAGAGAATAGCCAGTCACAGAGGCACCCAACACAGAGGTGAGTCAGTCAGGGGGCACCTAATAGGAGGAAGACCAGTCATGGAGACACTGCTCACAGTGGAAGGCTAGTTACCTGGGCACACATCTTTGAGATCACCCTGTAAATGAGGCACCTATCAAAAGGAGGGTCATTAACTGAAGCACCCAAACAGCAGAGACCCAGTCACTGGGGCATCCATTAAAAGGAAGACAAAACATTGGGACACTAATCACAAATAAAGAGTCAGTCACAGGAACATAAATTACAAATAATGCCAGTCATTGGAGCACCTATCACTGGGTTACTGATCACAGAGGCAGTCTAGTTACTGAGGAAACCATCATAAAAGGAAGAAATTGTAAAATCCATCTCAGAGGCCAGTCACTGGGGTAACCATCACAGATGAGAGCCTGTCTCAGGGACATGCATTACAGAGTGAGCCATTCACTTGAGAACGGATCACAGAGGAAGGACAGTCTAGGAGGCACCAATCACAGAGAAAAAACAGTCACTGAGTTAGCCACTACAGAAGAGTACCAGTTAGTGTAACACCCATTACAGAGGAGTACTAGTCACTAGGTACTCATTGCAGAGGAGGACTAGTCACTGGGCACCCAACACAGAGGATGGGTTGTGCCCATAATAGAGGAGGGGTAGTCACTGCTGCACCCATCACAGAGGAGGCCAGTCACGGTTCCACTCCTTGTAAAAGAATGTAGTCACTGGGGCACCCATTATGGTGGAGTCCCAGTCTCTGGAACATCTATCAGAGATAATGGTCAGTCACTCTGACACCAAACACAAAGGAGAGCCAGTCAATGGGGCAGCCATCACAAAAGAGGACTATTTACTATGAGACCCATTTTTGAGAAAGAAAAGTCAATGAGGCACCAATTACAAAGGAGGACCAGTCACTGGAGCATCTATTATGGGAGGGATCCAATAACTGGGGGATTCTTCTCATAGGAGAGACAATGACAGGGACACTCATCACAGAATGGCCACTCACTGGGACACCCATAGCATTAAAGTGTCTGTCACTGGTGCATTCTTCACAGAGGAGGACAGTCACTGGGTTACCCATCACAGATGAGGGTCAGTCACTGAAATACTAATCACAGATGGGTTCCAATAAATGAGGCACCAACGAAGAGGAAAGCCAGTTACTGAGGCACCCATTCCAAAGGAGGGCTTGCCAGGAGACAGGTATCACAGAAGTGGGTCAGTCACTTGGGCACCCTTCACAATGGAGAGACTAGGGCACCCAAAACTGAGGAGGGACAATCACTGGTGCACCCAATTCAGAGGTTAGTTGGCCAGTCACAGCAGCACCCTGCATAGACCAGGGTTAGTCACTGAGACACCCACAGAGGAAGGCTTGTAACTGTAGCTCTGATAACAGGAGGACCAGTCACTGAGCACCCATTGTGGAGGGGACCAGTCACTGAAACAACCATTACAGAGAAGGGCTAATCACTAGGATACTCTTTACTGAAGAAGCTCAATCACTGGAGCACCCACTACAAAGGAGGGTTTGTCAATGGGGTACCAATTATGGTACACCCATTACAGAGGGTTGGGGTCAGTAGGGAATCCATTATGGAGAAGGACCTGTTAGTGATGCTCAAATATCCGAAGGCACAGTGACTATGGCACCCATAATGGATGAGGGCTAGTCACTGAGGCACACATTATGTAGGAAACCCAGTCCTGAGGCATAGATCACAGAGGAAAACTAGTCACTGGAGGCACTGATCACAGAGGGGGACATGTCATGAGGGCATTTTTCAAAAGAGGACGAGTCACAGGGGAACACATCACAGAGAACAGCCAGTAACTCAAGACACATCACAGAGGAGGTGTAGTTACAGTCAATAGGATAGTCATCTCAGAAGAGGCCCTGTCATAGGGGCATCCCTAACAAAGGGGGGACAATCGCGGTGATAACCCTCACAGAAGAGTTACACCAAAGACAGAGAAGGCCTAATCACTCTGGCACCCATAACAGAAGATAGCCAGTCATGCAGGCACCCATTTGGTGGTGGACCATTCATTGGAAAAACATTC
>NW_006994329.1:0-5707 GCF_000164805.1 Carlito syrichta
CCCTACATGTACCCACATTCCTGAGAATTAACAAAAGGTGCACTTCCCCTTATCTCCTATACACTCCCAGTAAGTAACTTCAAAGAACACTTAACTTCCCTGCAAACTGTGCCCAATTAACTGAGAGATGTAAATCCCCATTGACTCCCTTTTACTAGTAGTCTCAGGTTTTAATAATATAGTATCAAGGTAATCCTAAGTCTTGTGATTTCTGTAACTTTTGCATATAACAACATGTATGATGTAACAATGTATTATATTTTAGGCCCTGTTAACTACCTTTACTCCATAGTAAGTTTGATTAACGCTTTTGTGTGCTACTGATAAAAAGTTATGAGATTTCTCTGGTGACTGGCTCCAGGAAATGTGGACCATAAAATGTCATTATTAACAAAATGTAGCTGTAACTTAGATTCTATACAATGCTCTGCTACTAATGTAGTCAATGTATCAGTACTAACTATCCTCAACATATAAAAGGGGATTGTAAAACTTGAAGGGGGAGTAGAACCATTTTAAAGAGGCCAAAAACCCACTCTGCTCCCTGCATTTTCTAAGATTCTTATAGTTTGAGGTTTTACATTTAGGTCTTTGATCCATTTGGAGTTGATTTTTGTGTATGGTGATAGGTAGGGGTCCTGTTTCAGTCTTCTGCATGTGGTCAGCCAGTTTTCTCAGCACCATTTACTGAATAGGTTCTCCTCTCTTCAGTGGTTGTTACAGGCTTTATCAAAGATGAGTTGGTTGAGAAATGGAGACTTTGCTTCTGGAATCTCTATCCTGTTCCATTGGTCAATATGAATGTTCTTGTACTAATACCAGGTTGTTTTGATTACTGTAGCCTTATAGTAAAGTTTGAAGTCTGGAAGTGTAATACCTCCTGCTTTCTTTTGCTAAGGATTGTTTTGGCTATCCATGATTGTTTATGTTTCTATATGAATTTCTGTATTGTTATTTCCAGGTCTGAGAAGAATAATGTTGTTAATGTAATGGGCATTGCATTGAATCTGTAGATTGCCTTTGGTAGAATGGACATCTTAACAATGTTGATTTTTCTTATCCATGAGCATGGAATAGTTTTCCATTTGTTTGCGCCTTCTTGGATTTTTTGTGCAGTGTTTTGTAGTTCTCATTGTACAGGTCTTTCACTTCTCTGGTTAGGAAGATACCGAGGTATTTCACTTTTTTGGTGGCTATTGTGAATGGGATCATGCTTTTTATTTGGTTCTCTGCCTGCTTGTTGTTGATGTAAAAGAATGCAACTGTGTTTTGCACATTTATTTTGTACTCTGAGACTTTGCCAAAGTCCTTTATCAGTGCAAGCAGGTTTTTGACAGATTCTCTTGGATTTTCAAGGTATAGGATCATATCATCAGCAAAGAGGGATAACTTGACTTCCTCTTTACCTATCTTGATGCACCTTGATTTCTTTCTCTTGTATAATTGCCCTAGCTAGGATTTCCAACACAATGTTGAGCAAGAGGGGTAAGAGTGGGCAGCCTTGTCTTGTTCCAGTTTTCAGGGGAAATGTTTCCAGTTTCTGTCCATTTAGCAATATGTTAGCTGTGGGTTTATCATAGATGGCACTTACTATTTTGAAGTATAGTAATTTTTTATTAAGACAGAACTAGGCTGGGCTCAGTGGCTCAGCCTGTAATCTCAGCACTTTGGGAGAACGAGATGAGTGGATTGCCTGAGCCCATGGGTTCGAGACCCACCCAGGCAACTTGGCAAGACCTCATCTCTACAATAAATAAAAAATGAATTGGATGTGGTAGCGTACACCTGTAGTTCTGGCTACTTGGAAGGCTGAGGTGGAAGGACTGCTGGAGTCCAGCAGGTCAATCCTGGGTGGCTGGGAGTGTGCTACTGCACTCCAGTCTGGGCAACAGAGTGAGACTCCAACTCAAAAAAAAAAAAAGACAAAACTATATGGTTCAACATTGATGACTAGGATCAAACAGCTGGCACCTGTGATAATTAAGAAATTAATTTGAATTCCTGCACCCTAATATTCACCTGGGGGTTGTTGGGTGATGGTACTAAGCTCATAGTACTGGGCACTTCAGCAGATTTTCAGGCCTCCTCAGGGTTCACTATTTCCTGAGCTAGGTGTTTCCCCTTCCCTCCAGAAAAGGGTGCACCCTCTCTCCAATGGCTCTGCAGCCTGCACAGTGGACAAGGTTCTGGAGGTTTAGGTCTTTTGGGACTACTGCACTTCAAGTGCCTCCTGCAGATTGTACCAATAGCAACAGACACCATTCCCCTTAGCAGGTTTGTTCTTACCAGGTTTCTGTCGGGCACCTGAGTTTTGCTAATAGTGACTGGTAATTGGATGCCTGTTTTTGGGCCTCTGGTCCTGGTGCCCTCCATGTTGGCACTCTTTTGCTTTTTCAATGTCTCGGCTGTTAAACCGAAATTCAGGATTGTCTGTAACTGGAAGCTTGGTGCCTGTAGTTTCAAGTCTAGCCTCTGGAATTGGGCATCTAATAGTCCATAGGATATAACCTTGTTTGCAAAGTAGTGAGGTTTTAAAAATGCCTGTATATATGAAAGTTTTGAACATTTCTCCATTCGTAATGGTGTGATGTAAAACCGCTTTAGAGTGAACAGACCATGTGGGTCTGAAATGATCTGTCCCTATTCATTTACAATGGGAGCAGGCAGATTTTTTAAGACCCTTTATAAATTACTAAATTATAGTCTAGGAAGTGCCAAAGGTCAGCATGAGGCTTTTGGGGAAAAAAAAAATTTGTGAGGTATGGACATTTAGGTGAGTGATCAGTTTTCATGCCTTATTGTGCCACACAGAGATTATGCAAATTTTCACCCATTCCACAGAAGCAGTACTGGGCTCAGTAAAGTGACTCAACTTAAAAAAAAAAAAAAAAACCTTTAACCAACCTGACATAATAAACATTGGTGTTATCTAGCACTAATGTTTTATTTATTTATTTATTTTTACTTTGAGTCAAACTTTTTTACTTGTACAAATTTATGGGGTACAAGTATAATTTTGTGACATGCATAAAAAGTGTAGTGGTCAAATTAGGGTTTTAGGGTATCTATTGCCTAGTTAATGCATATTTTACTTATCAAGTAATTGCTCACTTATTCACCTCCCTCCCACCCCCCTCACCATCCCAAACCTTCATTCTCTATCATTCCACTCTCTATGTCCCTATGTACACATTTTTTAGCATCCACTTACAAGTGAGAACATGTAATACTTGACTTTGTGTTTTGGGCTAGTTTCACCTACGATAATTACCTCAGTTCCATTCATGTTAGCGCTAATGTTTTAGCATTGGTAAAGTCATAGGAAGTAAGATTTTACCAGAACCCTTGGAATTTTGGTTTGAAAAAGCAGATTAGAATGACAATAGGCTGAGTTTTTTTTTCTTCTGTGAGTCAACAGGATTTGTTAATCAACAGGTGGCCCCTTTGTTTCTGTCTAAGAGGAGGACTGATAGTCCCAGTTTAGATTTAATTTGAGAGAGATTTAATATACAAAAGGGAACATAGACTTTAATAATAGTTTTTGCCCTGGTTATCTCCCTGAAGGGAAAATGGTAAGCTGCAGTAGAAGCCTGAAATGGCCTCCCAGAATGGATGTGGGCAGTTGAAAGATCAGAAGGTGGTGGAGAAGGGGGAAGAGGGGAGAAGGAGGCTAGGGTTGACAGCTGCTGCAGTCAGCATCCGCCCTCTCTCCAGTGGTAATGGTGAGTAAAGGGTAGGAGGAAGGTGAGGAGGCTAAGGAGCCAATAGAGGGTAGGGGGTTAGGAATTGTGTATGAGAGAGTGAGTTAGATCAGCTGGGTCAAAGTTGTCAGAGGAAAAGCAGAAAGGACTAAAATAATTAAAGGAGTATGCCACAGGAAGAACAAGTGTCCAAGCAGAGCCATTTTGAGAAAAGCTTATGCATAAGGAACCTCAGACTCAGATCATTTGTCCTTGTGAAGGCAATAGAGGTCAAGCTGAAGGGGAGTAGTAGAGGCAAGGGACCCACCTTGGACCCCACCTCCCGGTCACCTAGCTGAAATTGAGGCGAGAGAGAGAGAGAGAGAGAGAGAGAGAGATAGAGATAGATGCTTAGGGCAGATGTCTTTCTCTAGTGAGAGGGTCCTGAAACCTTTCAGAATACATTTCAGTTGGGGCCCTTGGCCACCCATATTGAGGGTTCCATATGAGGAGTTATAAAGAGAAAAATGGATGGTCTCAAGCAGCCAGAAAAAGAGAAACCCATCCATGTTCTCAGTTGGCATCCCAAAAGAGAATCAGTGGAATCAGTCTGACTGTGTGTGGGTATCAAGGAGAAAGGACATCCCCTTGACCCCTCAACCCACTGGAGGCAAACCTTTCGACCCAGTGGCAAGCTGCTCCTATGCATGTTCAGAATACTTGGTACCAAGGTTTCCAGGAGAGGAGGGCCTGAAGCCCCAGCAAGGGAAATCTTCTGAATAGAGAAAGTGACTTTTTTAGATTTGTTCCTAGAACTTTTAATGAGGGAGAGGGTAATATATGGACTCACCAGTTGAAAGTTTGTATTGGATAAAGCTGAGGTGACAGGGAAGGTCCAGTTGATGTAGCTCGCTAGCAGACAGTGAAGGCAGGAAGGCAACAGCAGAAAGAGGGAGAAAGAGAGCCAAGGACCTTGTCTCTCACCCTGTTGAAAGGTGGTCATTCAACATTTTCTTTCAGGGATCTTCTAATCTTTCCAGATTGTAGCCCTGGCAAAAGGCTGCCAGTTGCCTTCTGAGACCTAGTCTGGTCCATGGAGAGACTCAGGTTAGAAGGAAGATGAGGAGGTAAAAAATAGACTCTGGCTTCTCACCCTGACGGGCCCCAGCCATCTACTGATTTTCCCTGGGACCTTTAGGCTCACCACAGAGCAGTCCTGGCCAGAACCATGAGTTGCCACTGAGTTCCAGTGCAGTCCACAGAGAGACTTGAGCTGCAAACGAGGAGAGTGCGAAAAAGAGGATGGAGGAAGCTCCACAGAGCTCCTCCTAGGGCCACAAAAAGGTGAGGGTCAGTGGGCTTGATTGGTTTGCTGCAGGTATGCAAAGAATTGCACAGAAATTAGATTAGGAAAGTTTATCTAGGAGGTAGGTCAGAAAGAGAGAGGAAGGAGGAGAGGGGGCCAGAGGCTTAAGGAAAACATGATGATGAGGATTACTGTCATGTATGAGCTCAAGGAGACCAGAGAAACTCCAGTTTGGGCTCTGTCCTTTCATACATTATACCAAGATCAAATTTTCAATGCAGTGCTAAGTAATTTCTGATAATTCCAAAAGCCAAATAGTGCATAATTTTAGACTAGAGAGAAATCTGTCTGTTTACAACTCTTGAGGTTCATTGAGGAGAAACAGGCTTCTTCCAAAAGGGAACTTATGGTGCCATATTTGTTTTCCTTAATGATTCAAGGATGTTCTATTTTAGGTCAGGTGGACATTGAGGTTACCAAGAGAAAGAGGGACAGACAGAAACAAATGGAGCAACAGATAAGATTTAGTTTTGTTTGGGATTTTTAAAATGGTCTCAAAAGGGGTGAACACTATGTGTTTATTATCTGGACACAAAACATTTATAGGCTGGCAATAAGTCAAAAGCCACATGAATTAATAATTCATACGTTTCCTCCCCCAAATATGAGAAAAAAGTTCTAGAACATATTCATTGTTGGCTGCTGCAGAAGCCAAGAAAGG
>NW_006994330.1:0-2010 GCF_000164805.1 Carlito syrichta
ACATTTAAATGTGCAATTTTCCATTGTAGCATCCACATTTCAAGTATTCAAAAAGCAATATGTGATTAGTAGTAGGTTAGCAGTGTACTGAACAGTATAAAATATACATACACATGTGAACATATATAGTATGTGTATACAAATATCCACGCACACACACATACACACCCATGGATACACCCAAGTAGAGCTCAATGGTCTTTCATGTGGACACTTTGCCCACTGTACTTGGAATATTTAATGCCATACCAGAGTGTTTCTCCTTAAGAATGTCATCTTCACACCAGTCAGACTCTATGCATCAAGCATCCTTTTTTCAAGTGCCCTCCTCACCCTGGATTTTGACACTTTATAGTGGACTACCAACCACGGATACTCTACTCACACTGGTCAGTGTTTGACACCCTGCTCAGGGCTCTGATGCATTTTTCTTCAATCCTGGAGACAGATCCCTTCTTTACACTCTCTCAAATAATGTCTTTGAATGGAATTTCTCAGAGTAAAAATGAAAAAGAATAAAAAAGTAAGAAGAATTATTCTTACTATTTTTATTTTCTTGTTCTTTGTGATGTATTATTGACTATGTGATTTACTTTTGTCCATAACATTGTGTGAAAGTGACAGTTTGCCTGATCCAGTAGAATCTTTAAAAAGTCTGGAAAGTTTCTAACAACCACTTGCTCTCTACCATGAGAATGTAGGCTATATAGCAGATGGTGTGTTAGCTAACCTTAGCATAGAGGAGACCTAGGGACTACATCTTGTTAAATTAAGACAACTTTGACTGGATTGAAGTGGCTCCCAAGGAGATGTGTTATTTTTTTAAACAAAAAAAGATCAAATAAAAGAAATTGAGGACATGGTACCACTAATGACTTCTACAACAAAGACACTGTATTCAAGTTAAGAGAAAAAGAGGCAATTCTTGTTTGGCAAGAATTGTGGGTGTGATGTGACTGAAATTAATAAACAATCAAATTATAATTATTATTGAGATAATGGATGGCCAAAATTTTGTCCTTGGATGAAGGGAGACTTTGCCATTCGAAGTATACATTTATTCATTAGTATTTAGTATTTTATGAGCAGAAATCTGAGTGAGAAAATTGTTCAGTCAGCAAGAAGAGGACTTTTTTGAATTATGTGCATGTAACATAATGAAACAGTCAGAAATGCTCATAATATGAAGTCAAAACCCATAAAGAATAACAGCCTAGTAAGCTACTTCCAAGGATAATTTGTGGGGCCTAATCAAGGGATTTCAGGATTTTTACAGATATCAGCTGTATGCCTTCCGCTCTTTCTTTTCTGGAACATTACCCTGTTCTATCACCATGATAGAGTGTCTTTATTTTTTTTAAATTTCTTTCTTTTCTCTTCCTCCTCCTCTTCTTCTTTCTCTTCCTTCTCCTCCTTCTTTTCTGTCTTCCTTTTCATAAAATTTTATTTTAATTAATCCTTTTGTTGTTGCTTTTAAATTTCAAGTTCAAGAGGAAGCTCATCTAGGTATGATGCAGAAATTATCAAAAATATAAAGATTTTTATGCTATATTTTTTGATTGGTTGATATTTTGGGACTATCATCCATGAGACTAAGATATAATGTCTCATATAGAGGAAAATAAACAAAACATGTGTGAATAAAAAGGCAGCTTATCATCAAATACATTTTCTTAAGAAAATTCACTTGTTCTTTCTGCCATTCCAACAAAGCCATACATATTTTCTGCCTTACTGATGCAGATTGGCCATGTGACTTGTTTTGACAAACAGAATGCGGCATCAAGAGATGCCAGTCTCAAGCAGAGAAGTTAAGATAAATTGTGATTTGATGCATTGATTGGCTAGTGTTGCTGTAACAAAATATCACAGATGTGGGAAATGAAGGACATAAATTTATTTTTTCCTACAGTTTTGGAGGCTAGAAAGCCAAGGTCAGGGTGCCAACAATTTGTTTTTTCTTGGCTTACCAATAGCTGTTTCTCCACTATGTTCTCATATACCTATCCT
>NW_006994331.1:0-670 GCF_000164805.1 Carlito syrichta
CCTTTATCCTCTGATTGCCCAAAATAATGTTTGTAACATTTTAAAACACATTTCCTACCTGTTCCATCTTTTGCCATGTGCATATTTCCTTCTTTCTACAAGACCTTAAGATCTTGTGAAGATAGAACTTTCATCATATTCTTCACCATGTGTTATTAAATTATTTAATATTGGAAGACTGAGGTGGAAGGATCACCTGAGCCCAGTAGGTTGAGGCTGCAGTGGCCGGGAGCTTGCCACTGCACTCTAGCCTGGGTAACAGAGTAAGACTCTAACTCAAAAAAATAATTATTTAATAGGCTAAAGGATCAAATATTCTCAATTTTTAAAATTGTGAATATTTTGAAGTCTAAATTTTACCTAATTGATTTTCAATTAAATTTGAGAGACAGAGACAAAAAGAGTGAGAAACAGAGACACACACACACACACACACACACACACACACACACACACACACACACACACACAGGTATAAATTAGTATATTTTGAGTACAGAATGACATTACAGAAAGTACAGTCTCTACTATGTCTGCCATGCGTATATGAAAAGCTGTGGCACCATTTTCAAAAACAACAGCAGTTCCTCAATACTAAATCCAGAAAACATGAACATATTTACTGTATTATACAATTCACTGAGATAAGTGAATGTGTGAGGATGTCTCC
>NW_006994332.1:0-1001 GCF_000164805.1 Carlito syrichta
GACTGAGCTTCATCAGGGATAGGTGTCCCAGTGATTGAGTCCCTAGTGACTCTTCCTTTTAATAATTGGTGTCCCAATTTATTACCCTCCTCTGGGATGGGTGAGACAATGACCCTGCTCTGTAATTGGTGCCTCAGTGTCTGGCCCTCAGCTGTGATGGGTGACTCAGTGACTGGTCCACCTTCTAATGGCTGCTTAAGTGACTGGATCACTACTGGGAAGGTTGCCTCATACACTGACCCTCCTCATTTCCTTTTTTTTTGAGTTGGAGTCTCACTCTGTCACCCAGACTGGAGTGTAGTGGCCACACCCAGCCACCGCAGCCTCGACCTGTTGGGCTCTGGCGATCCTTCCGCCTAGCCTAACAAGTAGCCGGAATTATAGGCATGTATTACCACGCCCAGCTGTTTTTTTGGGGGGGGATTTATTGTAGACATGAGGTCTCGCTGCCCAGGCGGGTCTTGAACCCGTGGACTCAGGCAATACAATCACCTCAGTCTCCCAAAGGCATGGGATTACATGCTGAGCCACCGAGCCCGGCTCTGACCCTCCTCTTGAATGGATGTCTGAGTGACTGACTCTTTTGTGATGATGCCTCAATGCCTGGGACTCCTTTGTGATGGTGGTCCCAGTGACGAGCCTTCTTTTATGATGGATGTCCCAGTGACTTGAAATTCACTGTGGTGCCTGCTCCAGTGACTGTCCCTCCTTAGTGACACGTGCCCCAGTAACTAGCCCTATTCTGTGATGTGTGTGCCAGTAACTGGACTTTTTCTGTGGTAGATACCCCAGTTATTTGTCCCCAAACTATTGAGTGTCTGAGTAACAGGTCCTCCACTTTGCTGAATTCCTCGATGACTTGTCTTCCTCTGTGATGTGTCACAGACTTTGGCCCTCCTTTGTTCCAAGTGCCTTTGTGACTGGCCCCCCTCTGTCATTGACGCCCCAGTGATAGGCCTTCCTGTTTTTGGATACCCCAGTAACTGACTCTTCGTTGGGAT
>NW_006994333.1:0-1134 GCF_000164805.1 Carlito syrichta
CTGAACAATCCTTAAGCTTCAATCACTTGTGTACAGTGCTCTGCCAAATGCGGCAGACAAGGTGGATTTTCATTCCCAAGAAGGGAAGAGATGCATGTGTTGACAGCTATCCAAAAATTTCTCCAGAGAGAAGTGACCATTGAAGAATCCTCTAAACGTGGTAGTCTTTTTTTTATAATCAGTCTAACTTGAGAAGACTGAGAAACACTCAAATTCGGAGTGGACTTGAGGGCGTTGCCCACGAAGTAGTCTTTTATTATTATGGTCATGGAGTACTGATGGAGCTTGGTTATAGCACAACCAAATAATATTTTATCACTTTCTTTAGTTTAGAAATTTTGGATGATTTTACTATTGTGTAACAGCGTTTGACCAGTTTTTCCTACAGGATTTGGACATTCCTTTTGCTAAGATCATAATCAATTTTCCAGAATTTTGAATTATCTAAATTTTTACACTAATGTATAGACCAAATACTTACTACTTTGTAAATCTCCATGTTATTTTGGTTTATATATATTGGGCCCCAAATTCTCTTTTTTCTGTGTGCCTCATTTTAAATGCTTGGCGATTAAAAGTATAAGCTTAATCAGATACTTTGTTTCAGAGTACAGCCTTATGTCTTAGGTAGAGAAAATACTAAGGGATTCAATGGAAATACTCTTTTAAAAATATAAAATGCGGGAGACGGGGCAAGATGGCGACGGCATAGGTGAACTTGTGAGATTCTCTGAACGTGAGTTCCCCAAAAAGGCTATCACTTCGCTACCCCCATCCCCCAGCCCACCACCAACCGCGCTGGGGGCAGGCCCGGGAACTTCAGTCCCACGCAAGGCCAGATATTGCGCCCCCGCCCCACTGCTGCCGTTCTACTCGTGTGTGGAAGTCTCCGGTCCCAGCCCCCTCCAGATCCCTCCCCGGCTGCATTGTCTCCA
The DNA here is from genome assembly GCF_000164805.1 of Carlito syrichta. NCBI lineage: Eukaryota > Metazoa > Chordata > Mammalia > Primates > Tarsiidae > Carlito > Carlito syrichta. Next base: position 936 of record NW_006994333.1, read on the forward strand.
GCCCGGGCACCCGGCAACAAGCCGCCGGTCACACAGGGAGGCTCTGGGCACCCGCCCCTCAGAGACGCTGGTTCCATTTCTGGCTGAAGTCCTCTGTTGGGTCCCAGCGCCACTCTCGCTGTCTAGAGCCTGCCCTTTGGAACTATTGGAGCTCTGGAACTCCGGGTCCACCCTGGCTGAGGCACTCAACGTGAGACCC
>NW_006994334.1:0-711 GCF_000164805.1 Carlito syrichta
ATATATCATGAACCAGACTTTTAGTTCCTGCCTGGCATCTGAGCACTGTAGGAGACCCAGGCAGGAGGTTTGCTTGGGGCCAGGACATTGAGCCTAGCCTGGGCCTTATAGGAAAAACCAGTCTATACAAAATTTTAAAAAACAGTAAAATAAAATAAAATAAAATAAAATAATTAACCAGACTTAGTGGTTACAGACTGTCATCCCAGCACTTTGGGGAGCTGTGACAGGAAAATCAGAGTGAGAATCACATGAGTCCCATAGAAAAACTACCACTACACAATAAAAAAATAGTTTAATAGAGTAAAATAAAATGAAATGGAATAAAATAAAATACAATATGAAATTAAAAAATGAAATGAAATAAAATAGCAAAAAATAAGATAAGATAAAATAACTTAATTAAAATAAAATATAATAAAATTAAAAAATAGAGCAAGACTTAGTGGTTCCTCCCTAGCATCCCAGCACTGTGGGAGGCCAAGGTAGAAGGATCGGTTGAAACCAGGAGTTTGAGACTAGCCTAGGGCTCATAGCAAAACCCTGTACATACAAATTAAAAAAATAAAATACTAATATAAAATAAAATAAGATAAATTAAAAATAATCAGAAAGACCTAGTGGTTCCTCACAGTCATCCTAGCATTTTGGGAGACTCAAGTGGAGTATCACTTCATGCCAGGAGTTGTGAGACTAGCCTGGGACTTATGT
>NW_006994335.1:0-771 GCF_000164805.1 Carlito syrichta
CCTAGCTAATTATGTCAGCTGGCTAGAGGGCTGGCTAGCTAGGTAAGTCAGTGAGTTAAGATAGCTTTTTAGCTGGTTGGCTAGCTAGGTGGTTAGGAAGTTAAGCCAGCTGGCTATCCGGATGGCTATCTAGTTAAGTGAGATAATTATTTCAGCTGGTTAGCCGGCTGCCTACCTAGGTTTCTGGCAAGTTAAGCCGGCTGGTTAGAGGACTGGTCAGTTAGGTGGCCAGCTAGTTAAGCTGGCTGGCTAGCCACTTACCAGCATGGTGACTGGCTAGTTAAGCTGGCTGGCTATCCGACTGTCTAACCAGCCAGCTCACTATTAAAGCTGGCGCAAGATCTTAAGGTGCGTGCAATTAAAGGTTGTGGCGGGATTGGCTCCACATTTGGGCTTGTTTTCTGCTTCCCACCTACCAGGGTGGATCCAGAGCTCTTCCCCGCGGGGCGGGGACATCCAAACCGCCGACTTCTTTCCAGCTGAAGAAATACTTAAATTCTGGAAGTAGCGACTCGGTATCACGGCCAGCAGCCTTAAAGAAGAGCCAGAAGGAAGCAGAATCACTTATGTGAAAGGAGACCTTTTTGCATGCCCTAAAACAGACTCTTTAGCCCACTGTAGTGAGGATTGTTGCATAGGTGCTGGGATAGCTGTCCTCTTCAAGAAGAATTTGGAGGGGTGCAAGAATTGTTAAATCAACAAAAAAATCTGGAGAAGTGGCTGTTCTGAAGAGAGATGGGCGGTATATATATTACTTGATTACAAAGAAAA
>NW_006994336.1:0-738 GCF_000164805.1 Carlito syrichta
AATGACACTCGTGTGTGCTACTTTGGCTTCCACCAATACTCCTGCACATGGACTCAGACTCAGATGATACAAGCAACTGAGCCCTCAGCTTCCACTGACACTCATATGTGCTCCCTTGGTCTTCAATGACACAAGTGTTTAAGCCCATGGCCTTGGACTGTGCCAGCACGTGTGCCTTCAGCCTCCACTCATGTGCATGCATTCAGCCTCGGCCAACATGCATGCATGTGCCCCTGTCCACCAAGACTTGTATGCGTGCCTTCAGCATTGGCTAACATCAGTGTGTACGCTATTGGCCTATGTTGACACTCACAGGCATGCCCTCAGCTTCACTTGACACCTGCATGGGTGCCCTTGGCCTATGCCGACACTTGCATGTATGTACTCATGAATATGCCATTGGTCAAGGCCGACACCTGCACGTGTGCTCCCATCCTCCATTGCCACTCACGCCCATGCCCCTGACCTCTCCTGACATCCATGCATGCCTTTGGCTGACTTAGTTCCTCATCCTCACCCTTGGCCTTGGCCGATGTTGGCACACATGCCCTTGGCCTCCACAGACACCTGCACATGTGCCATCACCAATCACTCACACCTGCTTACATGCCCTCAGCTTTCAGTGAAACTTGCGTACACGCCCTCTTTTTTGGCTGACACCCACGTGTGTGCTCTCAACCTGCAGCGACATTCACACGTGTGTCCTCAGCTTTGACTGACACTCATGCGCATACCCTC
>NW_006994337.1:0-756 GCF_000164805.1 Carlito syrichta
AGGAGCTGATATCGGAGATAACAGTAATAAAGAATACTGTGAATAAAATAAACAACAGATTGATAAGCATGGAAAGCAGAATTACCCAAGCAGAAGAAAGAATCTCAGAGCTTGAGGACCAAAATATAGAAATAACCCAAACTCTTAAAAACACAGAAGATAAGCTAGAAAAGACAGAACAAAACCTTCAAGAGATGAGTGACTACCTCAAGAGGCCTAACCTAAGAATAATCGGACTCCCTGAGGCAGAAAGAGAAACAGAGACCACATTGGAACAAACTTTCCACGAGATCATTCAAGAAAATTTCCCTTATCTAATCAGTGATACAAAAATTCAAACACAAGAGATTCAGAGAACCCCTGCAAGACAACAAATGAGAAGATCAACTCCTAGACACATAATAATTCACCTAAATAAAGTAGGTACAAAAGAAAAAATCCTAAAGGCAGCAAGAGAAAAAGGCCAGATCACCCACCATGGAAGACCAATCAGAATAGCAGCAGATTTATCTGCAGAAACCCTGCAGGCTAGGAGAGCTTGGAGCCCTATCTTCAAAGTCCTAAAGGATAAACAATTTCAGCCAAGAATAACCTACCCAGTCAAGCTAAGCTTCATCAGTGAGGGAGAATGAAAATCTTTCCCAGATATCCGATCCCTAAGAACTTATGCAGCCACAAAAGCATCTCTAGATGAAACAGTTAAGAAAGTACTAGACACTGAAGAAAAAGAAAGAAGAACAACGTTCTTCACAAGAG
>NW_006994338.1:0-652 GCF_000164805.1 Carlito syrichta
CTGTAACTCCCTGGTTTACACTGGAGATCAGTCTCTGTGAGCTCCAGTCCCCCACCTAGAGAACGAATATGATCATAGTTTTTAATGGATTCTCACAGGGATCGAGTGAAATGGTGATCATTTGAGGCATGCGTTTTAGTCATCCCCCTCTCTGTGGGAGGCAGCAGTCATGTAGGCACTGAGCACAGGACCCGGACACGTGACCTGGTTCCACATACATTTTCACTGTTGGGGGCATATAATCTTGGGTACGTCAGGTACATTCTCCTTGTCTTCCTGTGGCCATCTGTTCCTTGGCAATTAATAACAGAATATCGTTTTGAAGTTGTGCTGTGATTGTTTATGTGATTGTACTCCAAATATAGCAGAGGCTTAGGCCAAGGAAACTTTGTGGGGGTGATAGAACTGGTCAGTATTCTTAATATGGTGGTGATTAAATGAAAATGGACATATATTAAAATGTATACAGCTGTATAGCAAAACTTTAAACATCTATTAAAGAAACATAAACAAAAAAGTTGTTTCTTTTTTCTTTTTTTTGAGTCAGATTCTCACTCTTGTTGCCTAGGCTGGAGCACAGTGGCAGACTCACAGCCACTGCAGCCTCAACCTGCTGGGCTCAGGTGATCCTTCCGCCTCAGCCTTTCAGGAA
>NW_006994339.1:0-725 GCF_000164805.1 Carlito syrichta
TCGCTACTTGGAAGGTTGAGGAGGAAGGATTGCCAGTGCCCAGCAACTCGAGGCTGTGGTGGCCTGGAGCGGCCACTGCACTCCAGTCTGGGCAACTGAATGAGACATCGACTCAGAAAGAAAGAAAGAAAGACAGAAAGAAAGAAAGAAAGAAAGAAAGAAAGAAAGAAAGAAAGAAAGAAAGAAAGAAAGAAAGAAAGAAAGAAAGAAAGAAAGAAATTCATTCCCCTGGAAAACATCTGCCATCAGTCCTTTGTCCCTTCCTTCCTCACATGGGAGGTTCCCCCAAGCTCGGCACCTTCCAGCCCCAAACCCCCAATGCCTGCCTCCACTTTGGTGTGGTATTTCCTGAGTCTCCCTGACCGGGTTCCTGCTGGCCTTCCTCTCCTAGGTGCATTATTTGCCCCAGGCAGGTGTACCCTCGGACACAGCAATGGGGAACTTCTGCCAAGAAAGGCCAGGGAAACATCCATCACCTGGGGACATTTCTTTACCCCCAATCCCCCTGTTTGTATGGGTGTGGAGACGGGTTCTCCCTGTGTGGATCAGTCTGGCCTTGGGCTCATGGTCTCCAACCATCCTCCCACCTCAGCCTCACAGAGCTCTTGGCGACCAGGTGTGGGCCACCATGTCAGGCCTTCTGGTTCGTTTTCTACGAAGGATCATGCCCAGGTGTTGGATAGTTCAGCCTTGTCATACAGTGCTTTGGGAGACCAAGGCCAGCA
>NW_006994340.1:0-776 GCF_000164805.1 Carlito syrichta
ACTGTGGTCTAGATTACGTTTGGTGTTTACCTTCTGACTTATACTGTTTCTTGATTTTTTTGGCCTGTCTCTGTTTAGCTATCAGTATTCTTTAGGGAATCTTTCTTACCTGTCTTTTTTCACTTCTTCCCAGCCCTGTGTCTCTCTCTCACCTGATAGTTGGTATGTATATCTGTTTTCCCTCTTGCACTTCTCCCTTTCGCTTATTTTGACTTATGATTTTATCATTGTAACTGTTAGTTTAGATCACGTCTGTTGTTGACCTTCTGACCTACACTGTCTCTCGATTTTATTGACCTGTGTCTGTGTAGCTATCAGTACTCCTTAGGCAATCTTTCTTACGTGTCTTTCTTCACTTCTTCCCGATCCTGTGACTGTTTTTCACCTGATAGCTGGTATGTATATCTGTTATCCCTCTCGCACTTCTCTCTTTCGCTCATTTTGACCTATGATTTTATCATTGTAACTGTTGGTTTAGATCACGTTTGTTGTTTACCTTCTGACTTACACTGTTTCTCGATTTTATTGCCCTGTCTCTGTGTTGCTTCAGTACTCTTTAGTACTATGTAGCTATCAGTACTCTTTCTTACGTGTCTATCTTCACCTCTTCCCAGCCCTGTGTCTCGTTCTCACCTGATAGATGGTATGTATATCTGTTTTCCCTCTCACGCTTCTCTCTTTCTAACTCCCTATTGACCCCCCCTTCCTCCATTATTTTCCTCTTCTATATGCCCCCTTTTTTAAATCTAGGGACCAAGACTGCAAACTGCTGAATA
>NW_006994341.1:0-628 GCF_000164805.1 Carlito syrichta
CAGAAACCAAGATTCCTTATACTTCCTTAGCAATATGACGGGTAGTTACCAGTATAGGACGACTCCCATTACCCAGCTTCCCGCTGCCTTCTGCAGGATGCTGAGTCAGTTCCTGGTGACCGAGAATTCCCATTTTTTGGATATCAAGACTCCCATAATGTACTTTGGGAACTGGAATCCAAGATTCCTGGTTTCCCTTCACATGACCTCCCCAGAATGTGGAATCTTCAAAACCCAACATCCCAAATCCAACCTGCCCACCCACAAAAATTTTCTGTAATTTGAGGTCACATGAATAGAGAGATTTTGTACCAATATGCCTTTTGATTCTGGGGAACATGATTATGGTCGTAGATGTTCTTAGGACACCAAAGGATTTGTAGGGCCAGATCCTTGATTACAATTAACAAGAGGACCAGAGAGCTCCTGTGGATCTGTAATGGTTGATTTAGCCTATCCACGGAGCAAGTAGCTCTGAGAAATGTAGGATTCCTGAATCCAAGATTGGTGATTAAACCTTATCAAGAGGTCCTGTAGATTCCCGTTAAAGAGAAGTCCTAGAATTGGATTTCCTTTTCGTTCTGATGCCCTCATTTTCCCTGTTGATGTGGATTCCAACTCTGTGTAC
>NW_006994342.1:0-608 GCF_000164805.1 Carlito syrichta
CAGATGGTTGAGTAGGCTAGCTAGCTAGTTAGCTATTTAGCTAATGAGTTAAGTCAGTTGAATGAGACAGATAGCTAGCTAGTTAGCTAACGAGTTAACTAAGCTGGTTGAGTCGGCTAGCTAGCTTTTTAGCTAATGAGTTAAATCAGATAATTAAGAAAGCTAGCAAGCACCAAAGATAACCGAGTAAGCTAACTGATTAAATCTGCTGGCTAGCCTGTTGGCTAGATAGTTAGGTCCCCTGGTTGAGTCATCTCAAGGGCCAATAGGATAACTAGGTAGTTAGGTAATTAATTCAGCTGGCAAGTCAGCGGGCTATGTAGGTAGGTAGCTAGTTAATTCAGCTGGCTAGCCATCTGGCATCTAGTGATGTCAGCTAGTTAAGTCAGCTGGCTATCAAGCTGTCTAGCGAGGTGGCAAGCTAGTTAATTCTGCTGGATAACCAGCTGGCTACTACGTTAAGTCAGCTAGTTAAGTCAGCTGGCTAGGCTGCTGTTAGATAGGTATATAGGCAGTTAAGTCAGATGGCTAGCCAGCTGGCTAACTAGTTAAGTCAGCTAGTTAAGTAGACTTGCTAGCCAGCTTACTAGCTAGGTAGGTGGCTAGTT
>NW_006994343.1:0-721 GCF_000164805.1 Carlito syrichta
GGCTCAGCCTGTAATCCCGTGCCTTTGGGAGGCTGAGGTGAGTGGATTGCCTGAGTCCGCGGGTTCGAGACCCACCTGGGCAGCGAGACCTCATTTCTACAATAAATTTTTAAAAAAGTCAGCAGGGCGTGGTAGTGCGTGCCTGTAATCCCGGCTACTCGGAAGGCTGAGGCGGAAGGATCGCCGGAACCCAGCGGGTTGAGGCTGTGGTGGCCGGGAGCGGCCACTGCACTCCAGTCTGGGCGACAGAGTGAGACTCCAACTCAAAAAAAAAAAAAAAAAAAAAAAAAAAATTAAAAAAATTTAAAAAATAATACATACCAATTCCTCAGGTTGCACAATTTAAATAGACACAAACATACCAAAATAAAGCTAGAAAATTCTCTTTAAGATTTAAGTACATACGTACATACATAATTAAATAAATAATAATACTAGAGAAAAGATACACCTTCAAATAAAAGTATAATGAGAAGAATTGCACTGGAAATAGGGGGAATAAACAAAGAGGAATAACAAATAATAGTATGCACATAATTGCATGAAAAAATATGAGACACTAACTCAATAAATTTGCCTGCAGATATGGAAATCACAGTAAGTTTGAGGGTAGCTTTGGTGAACATAATCCAGACAAAAAAGAGAGAAAATACCATTTTAAATAGGCATAGGGACCCTCTTTTCCTCAGTGCAGTCTAAAACTCCTTCATTCATTTTCCCA
>NW_006994344.1:0-742 GCF_000164805.1 Carlito syrichta
CTCCTTCCTGCTACCAGTGGTGTAACAAAACACCAGCTGCCAATTTATCAGCCACATCCTGTGACCTCTAGGCCAACTGAATCTCTTCTCTTCACTATTCTATTTCTTTTCCTTTACTAATCTATTTTCTTAATTCTACCCATTTTACATTTTATATTTCTAAACAAAATTTATGTCTAAATCTACACTTATATATGAAATTAATCTTACTTCTAATCCTAAATGTATTTAATTTTAAACCTACATTAAGTGTATATAATTTTAAGTTTACCTTAAAACTTAATTATTTCCTATTCACCTTAAAACTTAATTATTTCCTATTCCTTCTATTTAACTAATACCTACGTCAATAATAAACATTTATCTGCTATTTATCTAATTCTTACTTTAATTTTAACCCTCTTTATAATTAAACTATACTATTTCTTAAATCAAAAGGCATGTCTGTGACTTATATTTCCCAAAAACGCCTGTTTGTGGAGATATTCTGTCTCAATTTCCCACTTTCTCATCAATCACAACTGTCAATGTTGTTACTTATAAAGAGTGTGAGGAAGTACTTGTTTTTCCTTTTTAGCTGAAGGTTTCAAAATTTGCATTCCATTATCCCTTCACGGGGGAAATTTTTTGCTTTTGAACCCTTTTTACATTTTGATACATAGGTTTATTGCTAATTCCACATCCTTGCACATTCTAAGGGTACCCTTTTTGCTGCATCTCACTTCCATTATGCCTATGTATA
>NW_006994345.1:0-686 GCF_000164805.1 Carlito syrichta
CTAACTTTACTAGCTACCCAGTTGGCAAGCCAGCTGACTTAACTCACTGACATCACTAGCTAGCCAGGTAGCTATCTAGCTGACTTAACTAGCTAGCTAGCTACATTGCCAGTTGGTTTGCCAGCTCTCTTAACTAGGTGAATTAACCAGCTAGCCAGCTGGCTAGCCAACTGATTTAACTGGCTCACTACCTAGCTAGTCAGCTGACTAGCCAACTGACTTAACTAGCTGAATTAATTAGCAAATTATCTAGCTAGCCAGCTGACTTAAATATTTAACTAACTACCTAGCTACCTAGCTAAGAAGCTGACTTAAGTAGTTAGCTGCCTAGGTAGCTAGCTTTCTTAATCAGATGACTACGTAGTTAGCTCACTCATTATCTAACATGCTAACTAGCTGACTTAATCATCTGACTGAACTCGTTAGATAATGTGCTAGGTAGCTGACTCAACCAGTTGACTTAAATCATTAGTTAACAAGCTAGCTAGCTGACAAATCCAGATGACTTAACTGGTTAGTCAACTAGCTAGCTAGCATACTCAAACAGCTGACTCAAGCCGTTTGTTAACTAGCTAGCCTGCTGACTCAACCAGCTGACTTAACACGTTAGTTAACTAGCTAACTACCTGACTCAACCTGTTGACTTAACACCTTAGCTAATTACGTAGCTAGCTGTCTTAACCAGC
>NW_006994346.1:0-884 GCF_000164805.1 Carlito syrichta
TGGGGGGAGGGCTGCGGCAGCAGCGGGAGAGGACGATGCAGTAAAAATGTCCAGTCCTTGCGATGTTCCAGTGATAGCAATGTCCGAGCTCTGTTTGAGGAGTAGGCTGCAATGCTGGGGTCCCCAGCCTCCCGGGGGCGAGAGTCAGAGACCCACTGCAGATCTCCCTTGCAGAGGGCTTCAGACACCGGGTTGCCAGGTCGCCATCTTCTGTTGTTCTTTTTATTATAGATTTAACTTTGATCTAAAAAGCTTTGAAGAAAGACAGGGTTACCAATTATTTTTCTCATCGAAATTAAATATTTTTAATTTCTAGTACTTAATACAGTGAGAGTTGCACAATGGCGCAAGCTCTTCATTACTCACCAGAAGGATATCTGTAGAGGAGAATAGTACATTTCTTGAAAGGATAATTATTTAAACCGAACTAGTGTTGATTTTGTCTCTGAATTGAAGACAGCACTAGAACTTCATTGTATGGTCGGAGTACTAGATGATACTTGATATGAACTAAAATGATGATTAAGAAGTGCTCAGAGCAGGGTCATGCACACAGCAGAACTCGCTCCCCTCAGGTCTGTCCTGCAGAAGAGCTCTTATCTCATGCATGTAGCATTCAGACATTCATGTTGGAACCTCTCTAGCTCATCTCCTTTCCTTTATGGAACCCTATCTTAGTTTCTAGGGCTTCTGTAACGAAGTACACAAACTGGGTGGCTTAACACCTCAGAAAAGTAACTCTCACAATTCTGGGGGCCAGAAGTCCAGAATTAAGGTCAGTGTGGTCATGTTCCCTGAGACTCGAGAATTCTTCCTTTCTTCTTCCTAGCTACTGATGATGAAGTAAGCCTGGGCTCCCTTGCCTTGGAGCTGTATCCCTCTAG
>NW_006994347.1:0-792 GCF_000164805.1 Carlito syrichta
AAATCTGTGCAGATACCTGTATATGAGGATTTCATTTCCCTAGATTATGCTTCAAAAACCCAAATTCGTGTTTAGCCCTTTGCAAGAAAACCTGAAGTTTTTTTTTGTGATTGCGGACACGTGTAAACCAGATTCCATATTCTTCCTCAGCAATAGACACTGCAGTTTCCTGTGTATGAGGACACCCATGATCCAGATTCCTACTCCCAAAACCTGATTGGAAGTTATCTCTTATCAAGACGCTCTGCAGATTTTCGGGATGGAGAACTCGAGTAACTAAGATTCCTTATTCTTCTAGAGGAACAGGTCGTGTAGTGTTCTGTATATGAGGACTCCCATTAATGAAATCCCTGCTTCATTCTCAGACACTCTCGAGGCATTTCTTGGTGACCTAGAATTCCAGTTTCTTGGATATCAAGAGAAAGACTCCCGTAAAGTTCTTGTGGCATTGGAACCCTAGATTCCTGGTTCCCTTTTAAAAAAAAAAAAACCCAGTGAAAATGTATCAACATAGAAGCCCAGATTGCTGATCAAAAATTGTCAAGAGAACTTCTAGATTTAGGCCATTGAGAACTCCAAGGACCGGATTCCCTTTCTGTTGTCAGCAAGATGCCCTGATGATCCCTGTCTATATGGTTTCCAAAACTCTGTATACAAAAATGAAGATTCCCCAGTGTTTCCAAGGGACGTGGAATCCAAGATTCCTGGTTACATTGTAATAATTCATACAAAAATTTGGCAACTACAAAATAATCGGCCTCTCTCCAAATAAAAGTACAAACCGAAATTTAA
>NW_006994348.1:0-792 GCF_000164805.1 Carlito syrichta
GGCCTTCTCCCAGAAGGAATAGTGGTTGTAATATTAGGCAGAAGTTCCTTGTCTTTACAAGGAATTTCCATTATTCCTGGAGTGGTGGATTCGGATTACACAGGGGAAATCCAGGTGCTTGTTGCTCCCCTAACAAAACTGTACAGTTTAACAAAGGTCAGAAAATAGCCCAGTTGCTGCTCCTGCCTTATCATAAAACAGGTAAAATTAACTAACCTGCCTAGAGGTAACTCTGAATTTGTCTCTAGCGATGTTGTTTTTTGGCTCAGGAGGTTACTAACTCTAAACCTCTATATATACAAGGAGTTAAGATTAAAGACTTAATGAACACCGGAGCCGATGTTTCCTGTATTGCTGGGAACATTGGCCTGCTTCTTGGTTTACTCAAAAAGCTCCTTTAGGACTCATAGGCATTGATCGAGTACCCTCAGTAGCCAATATCTCTAAAAATTTTAAATTAGACAAATGAGACTTCAAAAACTTTTTGCCCATACGTTATTCCATCTATCCCCTTTACATTATGGGGAAGAGATATTCTTGCTCAAATAAGCATGCAATTATATAGCCCTAATAATAAAGCTTCAGCACAAATACTGTAAATGGGCTATGATCCCTTTAAGGGACTTGGCAAAGACGACAGGTAATGCAGGAACCTGTCCAAGTTAATGAAAAGACAAATTAAACTGATATTAAATCCATTGTTCCCAAGACCCTATTACCTGGAAAGCCGAAAAGCCGGTTTGGTTGGAACAATAGCCCATGCCCTTAGAAAAGCTAAGGCAGTCAAAAACT
>NW_006994348.1:2940-3941 GCF_000164805.1 Carlito syrichta
AAGGAAAGCAGTTCAACGTAATTCACATAATATTCATTTGGCAGTTCTTAATAATAAAACAAAAAATAATGTCATCTCTCAGCTGGTCACTTATGTCATAAAGGCTAATATTTTAAGTCATCTGTGTCATCTGCTCACCATTCTTCACTCTCCCTATGTCCCGTCAAGTCTTTACGCTCTTGGTATTCAGTGACGGGTCAGATTCCAGCCACCTAGTATGAACCTAAGACAGGCATCCTCTGCCTGGAGGGAGGACCAGCCAATGACGGGTAACAACTATGGTGAAGTGAGGACTACCTAAGACAGAAGCCAAGATGTTTAACGTATGTTTTTAATAAAAAAGGGGGAAATGTTGGGAGTCAATATCTATAGCTACATGGTTGAGGCCTGTAAAGGCCCATCTGCAAGATCGCCTCTGACATAGGATATCAGTTATACCTATGATATTGGCTTGTGATTAGTGACCGGTGTGCATATATGGCAGTAAAACTTGTGAGTAAATCTCTATACACCTGATGGAAACTTGTACAGCAGAATTATTTTATATGACCTTGTCCCTTCTAAGTTGTACTTCTTTCTAGATATTTTTAAACTTCTATTTCCTGGTAGACTGGTTAGTCAGCTCTTGTTCCCAAAGGCAGTTTCTCCTAGGATTAAGATTAGAAACTAAATTACCATAATAGTTTTATTGCCCTGCCTCTAACCAAGCAGGACATTTATCTAGTTCTGTTACATGCCAAAACTCTGTTTGCTTCAGCCTGTGGCCATTGTCATGGTAACCATGCAGTCCATTATTCAAGAGTGTGACAGCTACTATTTGATTTTTAGAATAGACTTGTTTGGATAAAACATACATTTTGGGGCAGCGCCGCCACTGCACGCTCCCCAGACATGGCGCCTCTGGGCTGATGCGCCACAGCCTCCAGCCCCTGCTGGCAAGGCGCCGGTAGCCCCGTGCCGCGCGCGCCCCTTCCTGGCCCAGAGCCCTCTCCTTGCGCGGC
>NW_006994349.1:0-725 GCF_000164805.1 Carlito syrichta
CTTAAGAATACGTCCTAAATATTTGGGAACACCTAATCCCAAGTTATGAATATCAATCTAAAATTCCAGTAGTAGCCGGACTCAGTGGTTCAGCCTGTAATCCTGTGCCTTTGGGAGGCTGAGGTGAGTGTATTGCCTGAGTCCGCAGGTTCGAGACCCGCCTAGGCAGAGAGACCTCATCTCTACAATAAATCAAAACATCAGCTGGGTGTGGTAGCATATGCCTGTAATTCTGGCTACTTGGAAGGCTGAGGCAGAAGTATCACTGTAACCCAGCAAGTCGAGGCTGTGGTGGCCGGGAGCGGCCACTACACTCCAGTCTGGGTGACAGAGTGAGACTGCAACTCAAATAAAAAAAATAAAATAAAATAAAATAAAATTCCAGTAGTAGTTTCTGGATCAGGAGGTAAACATGAAGTCAGAAATTACATGAAAAATGGCGACATGATTCCTTGGGTTGTGGAAACTGGCCTTACAGCCTTAGGCAAAAAAAGTCTAGCAATGACCAGTTTCTCTGTTACAACTAAGAGGAGCAGCAGGTTCCTGGGAATCTAGAATGACAGATTTGTGGTACGTATACAGGAATTAGTTCTGAAAAGTGTCAGGACTGCCACTCCAAATTCCTGATTAGCATTTAGAAAATTCCTGTAGGCTTCTAGGTATGAGAACTACCATAAGCCAGAGAAAATTTAACAACTGACCAGAAGTTTGCTTTTCACATGAAA
>NW_006994350.1:0-638 GCF_000164805.1 Carlito syrichta
AGTTAGCTAAATTGCCAGCAGACTTAACTAGCTAGCTTTCTAGGTAGCTGACTTAACTAGCTGACTAGCTAGTTGGCTGGATAGCTGGCTAGCCAGCTGACTTAGCTAGCTAGATACCTGGTTGGCTAGATGGCTAGCCAGCTGGCTTAACTAGCTAGCTACCTGGCTGACTAGTTGGCTAGGCAACTGACTAACTAGTTAGAGGGCTGCCCAGCTGGCTAACTAGCTGAATTAAATAGGTATCTGGCTGGCTGGACAGTCTGATAGCCAATGGGATTAACTATCCAGCCACCCTGCTGGCCAGATGCCTAGCCAACTGGCATAACTAGATGACCATCTACCTGACCAGCCTGTTAACCAGTCGTCTTAACTTGCCAGCCACCTACCTAACCAGCTAACAAGCCAGCTGACTTAACTAACTGACTTAAGTAGACAGCCATCTGGCTAGCCAGCTGGCTTAACTAGCTAGTCACTAAGCTATCCAGCCAGTCAACTTGTTATGTCAGTTGGCTAGCCAGCTGGATAGTTACGTACCAAGCTAGTCAAGTCAGCTGGCTAGCCAGCTCTCTAGCTAGTTAAGTCAGCTAGTTAATTCATCTTGGCTTCCCAGCTGGCTAGGAAGGTAGCTAGCTTGTTAA
>NW_006994351.1:0-858 GCF_000164805.1 Carlito syrichta
TCCCTGGTTTTCCTGGAGATCAGTCTCTGTGAGCTCCAGTCCCCCACCTAGAGAATGAAGCATAATAATTGTCGGTGACCTGCACTGACCAAGGGGGGGTTAGGACCGCACCGGTGAATCAGAACGGAGAGAAGAAACCACACGGAGGCAGCTCTTCTGGGAACAGTCTGGCCAAGACTGAAGCCAATTTTATTCAAACTTTTTCCAACTTATATACCATTTTCTATAATCTCCAGCAGTGTGACAATTACTTGCTGGGGGCGTACAAATTCATTGATGTATAACACGCTTTACAAATCATGTACCATCACAAGACTTTCAAGTTCCCAGTGAACAATTACAATTCCATGATGTATGAATCACAGGTGCACAATTTCAATACAGATTGTTCAAAATGTTTTCCACAATGTTCAATAAATCATTCATATTATACTCTATGTTCTAAACCCTGATTAAAAAACTTTCCAAGTTAACTCTAAGTTCAATCCAATTTTACTAACTTATAATATTTTTGACGATTAATATTATTAACTTAACACTATACTATAATCTATAAGTTTACTTAAATGACTTAATTTTATTACCTTAATTTTATACTATTTATTTTTATAATTCTTATAACCTACTACATTTCTATACTGCCCTATGATTGTATATTAATTACCTATGAACTTATCCTTAACCTAAAATTTTATCACAACTTCTATAAATTTCAAATGTCTAAACTATTGTCTTTTATACTTTATTAATTACTTATCTTATAATATCATGTCTAAATTCTAATACAGCTATTATCCTACTATATCTATTACAAACCTTATCATTAGTACTAATAAGTATAAAATTATGAACTTACTC
>NW_006994351.1:2118-3585 GCF_000164805.1 Carlito syrichta
TTTTGTTCACTGGGATTTAAATCAGTTCCTTTAGTAATTGAAATACTTAAATCTTTGGATTTTAAAATATATTCTTCCTAAGTAATTCTTTTCATTACATTTTCTATTTTTAAAACTATATCTCTTAAAAGGCAAATTATAATATTTTCCTTTTTGAAATAAAGAGATGTGGAAATATTACACAATATAAAATTGTTAACATTTTACACATTTTAAGAAATTTAGAAAACACTCTCCTTGATATTAAAGTAGGCAATGAATTCATGGCCCACTCTTCAAAAGTAAATGCAGCAAAATCTATGGTTGACAAGTGGGACCTTATCAAGCTAAAAATGTTTTGCATAGCCCAAGAAACCATCAAGAGAGTAAAGAGACAACCGATGGAATGAGAAAAATATTTGCAAGCTATGTATCCAACAAAGGCCTACAATGCAAAATCTACAGGAAACTCAAAAAAGACATGGACAGGAAAACAACAATCTCATTAAAAAGTGGGCAAACAGAAACTTCTCAAAGGAAGATAGTCAACAAACATAAACAAATTCTGAGTCTCACTAGTCATCAGGGAAATGCAAATCAAAATTGCAATGAGATGCCAGCACATACAGGTCAGGATGGATATCATTAAAAAGTAAAAAACAAAACAAAACAAAACAGCAGGTGTTGGCATGACTGCGGACAAAAAGAAACATTTCTCTACTGTTGGTGGAAATGTAAACTAGTCCAGCCTTTATGGAAAGCAATGTGACATTTTCTCAAAGAACTAAAAATTGAGCTATGGTACAATCCAGCAATCCTAATTTTGGGAATATACCCAGAGGAACAAATATCGCTCTACCAAAAAGACATCCGCACACATATGTACATTGCAGCACTATTCACAATACCAAAAACATGGAGCCAACCCAGATGCCTATCAAAAATGGACTGGATAAAGAAAATGTGGTGTATATAAATGACGGAATACAACACAGCCATAAAGAACAAAATCATGTCCTTTGCAGCAACATGGATGCAGCTGGAGACCATCATAGAAACAAAAAATTGAATACCCTGTATTCTCACTCATAAAGAGGTTGTGATCACTGTTCCCACGTGCACAAAGGTTGGAACAACAGACACTGAACACTGCTAAAGGAGAGAGGGAGAAAGAAGGGATAAGGGGCACACTACTACACACTGGGTTACCAGGTCCACAACCAGGCAAGGAGACGACTCACTAGAAACCCATATCTCACCTGCATGCAATTTACTTATGTAGTAAATCCTCACAATTACCCCACAACTCTAAAATAAAATAAAACAAAATAAAATATTTTACATATTTATACATTTCAGGACCCTGAATATAAAAACAATATTTAGTAAGAACATTCATGAAAAAGACTATGGCTAATACAGGTGTCTTATACTTTATCGGCTTACCACTGGACTGGGCAGATCTCCAAAACTCTAATGAATAAAGTA
>NW_006994352.1:0-747 GCF_000164805.1 Carlito syrichta
TTGTCAGGTACGGACCAGGCTTTCTTAAGTGCATGGCTCTCCCAACGGGTGCAGCTCAGGCTCTCTTGGGTGCAGGGCTCACCCATGAAGGAAAGGACAATCTCTTTCGCATGCAGGGACTCTTGTCAGGTAAGGGACGTACTCTTCCAGGTGCAGGGCTCTCGGATCAGGGTCGGACACGCTTTCGTCGATTCAGGGGCTCCCATCAGGTGTAGGACAGTGTTTCTCGGGTGCAGGGCTTTCTTGTCTGGTATGGGACAGGCTCTATTAGGTGCAAAGCTCTCCCATCAGGTGCAGGACACTCTCTCTTGGGTGAAGGGCTTTCTTGTCAGGTACAGGACAGACTGTATCAGATGCAGTTCTTTTCCAACAGGTGCAGAACAGGCCTTCTTGGGTTCAGGGCTCACCTATCAGGTGTCAGACAGGCTTTTGTGGGTGCAGGGCTCTCCCGTCAGGTGCTGGACAATCTGCCTCAGGTGCAGGACTTTCTTGTCTGGTATGGGACAGGCTCTCTCAGGTGCAGGGCTCTTCCTTCGGGTGCCAGACAAGCTTTCTTGGGTGCAGGGCTCTCCCATCAGGTGCAGGACAGGCTCTCTCGGGTGCAGGGCTTTCTTGTCAGGTGCAGAACAGACTGTCTCGGGTGTAGGGCTCTTCCATCAGGTTCAGGGCAGGCTTTCTTGGGTGCAGACCTCTTCCATCACGTGCAGGCTAATCTCTCTCGGGTGCAGGGCTTTCTTGTCAAGGTAC
>NW_006994353.1:0-1275 GCF_000164805.1 Carlito syrichta
TCGTCACTTATCCCTGGAGAAATTTTTGAATAGGTGTGACCACATGGTTTGCTTCACTTCTTGGTAATGAAATCCACCATGTCTACGGCATTTGTCAGAGCACTGTACACAAACACTTGAAGCCTAAGAATTGCTCAGTCCCCTCCAATTATGATGTCAAAGTTCTGAGGATGATGTCATAAATGACAATTTGACATGCATTTTTTTCCTGAATTTGTTTACATCTTTAATATAAAAATAAACCTTTTAGGCAATCTACAGATTCAATGAAATGACCATTAAGTTAACATCATTCTTCTCAAACCTGGAAATTACAATAAAGAATTCATATGAACTGGGCTCGGTGGCTCAGCCTATAATCCCGCACCTTTGGGAGGCTGAGGAGAGTGGATTGCCTGAGCCCGTGGGATTGTGACCCGCCTGGGCAGCGAGAACTCATCTCTAGAATAAATCAAAAATCGGTCGGGCGTGGTAGCGCATGCCTGTAAATCAGGCTAATTGGAGGGCTTAGGCGGAAGGACTACCATAGCCCAGCAAGTCAAGGCTGCAGTGGCCAGGAGCGGCCACTGTACTCCTGTCTGGGAGACAGAGTGAGACTTCAACTTAAAAAAAAAAAGAATTCATATGAAAACATAAAAAATCAAGAATAGCCAAAGAATCTTATCAAAAGAAATAAAGCAGGAGCTATCACTGTTCCACTTGGTAATGGAGAACATATACCGTAAATGGTGGTGTGAAAACGTTGACAACATGCACATAGCTTATACAGGACCCATAAATATCCACATACACATTAACTCTAAATGGATCAAAGACCTAAATGTAAAACCCCAAATTATAATAATCTTAGAAAACACAGACAACACCATTAGGGAAACTGGAACAGGAAACTAATTCATCTTCAGAGCCCTAAATACCCATGCCTTAAGAAGTAAGTTAGACAAGTGGGATCTAATCATATTAATAAACTTCTGCAAAACCAAAGAAAACATCAGGAGAGCAGGGATATAGTCAAGAGAATGGGAAAAACGATTCTACTCCTATATATATGTGAAAAAGGCATAACATCTACAATCTACAAAAAACTCAAACACTCAGAAAATTAGACAAACATCCCCTTTGAAAAGTGTACAAAATACGTGATCAGACACTTTTCATAAGAAGAGATACGGGCATCAGGCAGACACATGAAAATTACTCAGCCTCACTCATCATCGAAGAAATGCAAATAAACCATCTGAATACACATAACCATGTAAGATTGGCCATCATTAA
>NW_006994354.1:0-2253 GCF_000164805.1 Carlito syrichta
TATGTTCAAGACCAGCCTGGGCACCTTGGTGAGACCTTGTCTCTACAAGAAACCAGAAAAATGAGCCTAGCATGGTAGTGCACACCTGTCATTCGGGCCACTTGGGATCACCGGAGCCTAGTTGGTGAAGGCCCTGGAGGCTGAGAGTGGGTCCCTGAGCTCTGGTCTGGGTGACAGAGTGAGATTCTGACTCAGAATACTAATACCAACCTCCACCACCACCACAACCATAGGTCAGGCGCAGGGGCTCATCCTGGCCTCCCGGCCTTTTGGAGGGTCTTTCAAGTGGGTGACCTGAGTCTTCAGGTTCAACACCAGCCTGGGACATGGGAAGAGACCTCGTCTCAGCCATCAAAAAATAAATCCAAAGATTAGCCAGGTAGGGTGGCACAGGCCTGTAGATCCAGCAACTCAGGAGGCCAATGCGGGAGGTTGGCCTGATCCCAGCAGGTGCTGTCTGTGGTGGCCGTGACCATGCCTCTGCACTCTGCCCAAGGAAAGTGATCAGGATTCTGACTCCAAATAATAATAATCACCACCACCATCACCCCTGCCATCCAGCATGAGGAGTCACCCTCAAGGAGGTGAGAGGAAAAGTTACTTTCCAGTCTGTTGTTGCAGGAGGTTTCAAAGGTCCCACAGTTCTGGGCCTTCAGCCCAGAAGGCCTGACTCCACTCTCCACACAAACCTGGCTTGGTCTCCGACCCCTGTGCTCAGGCAATCTCCCACTTTGAACTCCCAGGGCATGGGGCTGACTGCCGTGAGTCACAGTGCCCAGCCTGGACTCTCACGTTCTGTTGGGAGGGGTGATGCAAACGAATGCCCCAGATGAAGGTCACCACATCCCGTGTAGCCAGGACCAAGGGCACCACCAAGAGCGACTTCAGTGTTTGCATTCCAGGGAGCAATGAGGTCTCGCTACATGGCCCATGATAGTCTCAAACTCCTGGGGTCCAGCAATCCCCTGACTTGGCCTCCCAAAGCCATAGCCTGATTGGCTGATTGACCTTCTTTTGCAAACTCTACAATCAAGTCTGTGGCTTCCTTCCCCAGTGATCTCTATTCAGGATTATCCCAACTCCATACACAAATGGTTGCTGTTCTTTTCTTTCCTTTTATTTTTTATAAAAGGAGTCTCACTCCTCACCCAGGCTGGACGTTGGTGGCTCACTCCCAGCCAGTGCAACCTCGGCCTGCTGGGATCTGGCAAGTCATCCCCCACAGGCCTTCCAAGAAGCTGGATCGATAGAGGTTGACCACCAGAGCCTGGCCTTGATCCTTCATCTAAAATGAACTAGAAGGCTGGACGTGGCAAAACATGCCTGGAATCCCAGTGCTCTGGGAGGCCGAATAGGGAAAATGGCTGTAGCCCATGAGGTCAAGGCCAGTCCGGACCTTGCAGGGAGACCCCATCTCTGCACCCATCCAAGAGGTGGTCTGGGGACGTGGTGCCCATCATCCCTCACTACAGAGGCTGAGGTGGGAGGAATGCCAGAGCCCACGATTTTGAAGCTCACGGTGAATGACTGTCATATCCCCAGGCCCCAGCCTGGGACTCAGAGTCAGACCCTATCTCCAAAAACATTTGTATACTACACAGATTCTTAACTGCATGTGGAGTGCTAAAAGGGCAACTTACATTTTCTTTCTTTCTTTCTTTCTTTCTTTCTTTCTTTCTTTCTTTCTTTCTTTCTTTCTTTCTTTCTTTCTGTTTTACTTTCTTTTCTTTCTTTTCTTTTCTTTCCTCACTAGGTTGTCCAGGCTGCCCTCAAACTGCCCAACTCAGGCCATCATCTTGACATGGGCCTCCCAAACTGCTGTGAAAACAGACTTTCCATTTGGTCGACATCCTTGTCTTCCTGCCTGGTCTTGAACTCTGGGCTGGACGTGATCCTCCCACTGAGGCCAGCCCTCACCCAAGGATTTCTGGATTTTTCTTGGGGTCGTGGTGGGGGCTTGCTATGTTGTCCAGCCAGGTCTCGAGCTACTGGGCTCCGGCAATCTTCCCATGTTGGCCTGCCCGTGTTCCAAGAACACAAGCATGAGATGACAGGCCATCCCTGCTCCCCAGATGGTTTGATTATCACGCCCTCCCTTTCCTCAAGGCCGCCCATGGGAAGGACTAGCAGGTCCACCAGGGGGAACAACACAGGCAGATGGGTGGGTGCCCTGGTGGTGACACGCCTCGGCCTCAAGCTGTCCCCCAGGGGAGGGTTTGGTGGACAACTGCGGCCACCCTCACTGGGGTCCCA
>NW_006994354.1:2962-3797 GCF_000164805.1 Carlito syrichta
CGTGCCCCTGCACTCTGACCTGGGTGACAGAGTGGGATTCTGACTCCAATTAATAATAATCACAATCACCACCACCACCATCATCCCTGCCACCTAGCGCAAGGAGTCATCCTCAGGGATGAGTGGAAAAGGCACTTTCCAGCCTGTCATTCATGGGAGGTTTCAAAGCTGACCATGGGCACCTCGATACCACACCTCAGGCCATGTGCCCCAGAAGGCCTGCCTCCAATCTCCACACATGTGCCCACAGCAATGACATGTGTGAGCTCACAGAACAGACAGCCCCAAGCTAGGGCGTCCATCAAGCACAGGGCGATCAAAGCAGTCCACCAACACCATGACCAGCCCAGTTTGCGGTCACCCAGTCTGCCACTTTTGGGAGGAGGTCGGCCCCTTTCTATCACAATCACTCCATTGTGCATTGCACACACGGACCCATCATGACACACGTGGGAAGTGTCTTTTGACACACGTGGGAAGTGTCTTTCTATCACAATCACTCCATTGTGCATTGCACACACGGACCCATCATGACACACGTGGGAAGTGTCTTTTTTGTCTTTGTAGTCTCCATTGGCTGGACTGTGGCACAGCAGCATGATCATGGCTCCTGTAGCCTCGAGCTGACAGATTCAGGCTGTCCTTCCATCTTGGCCCCTGAGGAGCTGGGAGTTTGGGGGCAGCAACACCTGACTCGATTTTGGGGACCTCTCACTGAGATGAGGTCTGGCCATGTCACCTGGGCTTGTCTCCAATCCCTGGGATCAGGCAGACACCCGCTTCTGCCTCACAATGTGTTGAACTGATGGCCATGTGTCATGGTGCCTGGCCTGGA
>NW_006994355.1:0-732 GCF_000164805.1 Carlito syrichta
CATGCCTGTAATTCCGGCTACTTGGAAGGCTGAGGCGGAAGGATCGCCGGAGCCCAGCAGGTCAAGGCTGCGGTGGCCGGGAGCGGCCACTGCACTCCAGTGTGGGCGAGGGAGTGAGACTCCAACTCAAAAAAAAAAAAATATCGTCCTATTCTGCTCATTGGTCCATATTCTAGAAAACTCACACAGGTCCATAAGGACTATTATGTATGGTGGTGGTGACCAATGTCTATCTGAGTGTCCACTATAGGACAGAAGGGAAGTTAAGTGTGTCAGAGGCTCATCAGAGGCTAGTATGCCAGATAAGTGAAAAATATTGACTAAAACAAGACATATATCCTGATACTTTAAATGTAAATTGAAATTATATGCAAATAACTGTTCAATTACTTACTATAAGACTAATTGCGTTAAGACTTTCAAGAAAGAACCATTAGAAAATAGATACAGCTATAGATATGGAATAAATGATATAGATATAGATCATATAGATATAGATATATGAGAGGAGACATATTACGGAAACTGGCTCATGTGACTGTAGAGGCTGAGAAATCCCAGGACAGGCAATCTACAAACTGGGGACGTGAGATGCTGGTAGCATGGCTCAGTCCAAGTGTGAAGGTCTCAGAACAAGGAAGCTGATGGTGAATTTCTCAGTTCAATGTCAAAGGTCTGAGAACCCTGAAAGTCATGCCGTAAAGTCCTAGAGAACAAAAGTTAGAAAGCCTG
>NW_006994356.1:0-673 GCF_000164805.1 Carlito syrichta
GAACTATTCATGGAATTTGCAAACAAGGCTTCAGCTTTCAACAACTGGTGTGAAAATGCTGAAGAGGACCTGTCAGAGCCTGTACACTGTGTTTCCCTGAATGAGATTCGGCAGTTGCAGAAGGACCATGAGACCTTCTTGGCCTCCTTGGCAGGGGCTCAAGCAGACTTCAACTATTTACTGGAGCTAGACCAACAGATTAAGGCCTTAAATGTGCCCTCCAGCCCTTATACCTGGTTAACAGTGGAGGTCCTAGAAAGAATCTGGAAGCACCTACCTGACATCATCAAGGTAACTTGGGGCACAGTAGAGACTTCCTTTGGCTATAGCAAACATGGCCACTAAATTTATTATCCAAGTTAGGGAACTTTTGAGAAAAAAAGAACACTATTAATAATTATACTGGGATAGCAGTCATAGAACAAGATTGTCTAAGAAAATTAAAAAACATATTCACAACAGATGTATCCTATTCCCCATAGTTTGGACTGTTTCGTGCTTCTGGGTGCTGAACCAATGACTCAGGGAAGCAAATGGAAGCTCTAAGGTTTGGTTCTCATGATGAGTTATGCAAAATTCATGAGGCTTTGTGTATATTTGCAGAGTCTATGTACCCCCTTTATTTAGACTGTTTGCTATTTTATGCACACCTCCAAAAATGTTTTTCTATTTG
>NW_006994357.1:0-634 GCF_000164805.1 Carlito syrichta
ATGGTCGTTGATTTTCCCAGGAAACAAAAGGATTTCACGGGCCAGATCCTTGATTATAACAAACAAGAGGACCAGAAAGATCCTGAGGATCTTTATTGACAGATTTAGCGTATCCATGGATCAACTGGATCTGAAAATGTAAGAACCCAGAAGCCCACATTGCTGATTAAACCTTATCAACAGGCCCTGTAGATTCCGAAAAATGAGAACTCCTAGAAACGGATTTCCTTTTAATTCTCAGTAAGATCCCCTGATTTTTCCTGTCGATGTGCTTTCCAAATTCAGTATATCAAAAGACAGATGCTCAGAAGTTTCCTAGGTTCATGGATTCCATGATTCCTGGTTACCATTAAAAGTATGTAATAAACATTTGGCAAGTGCAAAACCTTGTCCCTTCTCTAACCCACCAGAGACATGTAAGGGGAAGGATTACAGGATTTACCTTAAGACTAGAGTTACATCCAAATATGGCAAGAAGATTCTTTTTGCTTTGGAATCTGGCCTTAGTTGTTTCGAGGAACCTAATGGACTTGGAGTGCCCAATACCCATTTACAACTTTTAAGAGGACCTGAAAGTTGCTGCAGTCCTAAAATGACCGATTCATAATATCCGCATTATAAATTTCTCTGAAAC
>NW_006994358.1:0-776 GCF_000164805.1 Carlito syrichta
ACCGGTGGTGGTAGCACATGCCTGTCATTCAGGGTACTTGGAAGGCTGAGGCGGAAGGATCACCGGAGCACAGCAGGTCAAGGATGCGGTGACCCGGAGCAGCCACTGCACTCCAGTATGGGTGACAAAGTGAGACTCCAACTCAAAACAAACAAACAAAATATATTCATATGAAATCATAAACACTCAAGAATAGCCAAACGAATCTTATCAAACGAAACAAAGCAGGAGTTATCACTGTTCTAAACTTCAAACTTTACTATATGTTAACAGTAATCAATACAGTCTGGTATTGGTACAAGAATAGGTCCATAGACCAATGGATCAGGACAGAGAATGAAATCCTCAGATTCTCAACCAACTCTTCTTTGGAGAAACCTCGAAGACCCAATGGGTAATGAAGAACATATTCAGTAAATGGTACTGAGAAAGGCTGACAACATGCACCAGATGGAAACAAGACCCCTATCTATCAGCATACACATTAACTCTAAATGGATTAAAGACCTAAACGTAAAACACCAAATTATAGTAATCTTAGAAATTGCAGAAGACACCATTGGGGAAACTGGAACCCAAAACTATTCCTCTTCAGAACCCTAAATTCACAAGCCTTAACAAGTAAGTTAGACAAGTGGGATCTCATGAAATTAACATACTTCAGCAAAACAAAATAAACCATCAGAAGAGCAGGGATACAGCCGATAGAATGGGAAAAATGTTTCCCCAAATATATCTGAAAAAAGGCATAAATCTAGGATCTACAAGTAACTCAA
>NW_006994359.1:0-880 GCF_000164805.1 Carlito syrichta
CTTAGTGTGTCTTGCTATTGGATGAACAAGAATCAGGACTTCGAGCTGGTCTCATGTTTCGGAGATATTTGGTTTGTGGGTATTATGAATCAGTCATTTCAGGACTCCAGCAACATTCTGGTCTTCTTGAGAGTTGTAAACGGGTATCTGGTAGCAAGTCCCTTAGGATCCTCAAGACAACTAAGGCCAGATTCCCGGAACAAAAGTATCTTCTTGCTGTATTTGGATGTAACTCTGGTCTTCAGATGAACTTGGTAATGCTTAATTTCTGATTTCACTTTTCTTTGCAGAGAGGCCAAGGGTTTTTCAGTTGCCAAATATTTAGTACGAATTATTAAAATGTAACCAGGAATCATGGATTCCACGTGCCTTGGAAACATATGGTAATCTGCATTTTTGTTTGCAGAGTTTTGGAATCCATATAGACAGGGAAAATCAGGGCATCTTGCTGAGAACGGAAAGGGAATCTGGTTCTTGGAGTTCTCAATCACCTAAATCTAGAAGTTCTCTTGATAAGTTTTAATCAGCAATCTGGGCTTCTATGTCGCCACATTTTTAGTGTGTCTTTTGAAAAGGGAACCAGGAATCTTGGTTTCCAATTCCACAAGAACTTTCTTTTGATATCCAAGCAACTGGAATTCTAGGTCACCAGGAAATGCCTCGGTTTGTGTCTGAGAATGAAGCCTGAATTTCATTAATGGGAGTCCTCATATATAGAACACTACATGACCTGTTGCTCTAGACGAATAAGCAATCTTAGTTACACGAGTCCTCCATCCAAAAAACCTACAGAGCGTCTTGCTAAGAGATAACTTCCAATAAGGTTTTGCGACTAGGTATTTGGATAATGGGTGTCCTCATACACAGGAAACTGCAGTGG
>NW_006994360.1:0-3089 GCF_000164805.1 Carlito syrichta
CTTTCCTTATATATTTGAAGGAAATATAAAATCACATTCCCTTTATATTTTAACCAAATTTATATTTTTATTTATTTATTTATTTATTTATTTATTTATTTATTTATTTATTTATTTATTTATTTGAGATGGAGTCTCACTTGGTCACCCAGACTAGAGGTCAGTGGTCACTCCTGGCCACCACAGCCTCGACCTGCTGGGCTCTGGCGATCCATCCGCCTCAGCCTTCCAAGTAGCCAGAATTACAGGCGTGCACTACCACGCCCAGCTATTTTTTGATTTATTGTAGAGATGAGGTTTCACGGCCCAGGCGGGTCTTGAAGCCGCAGGCTCAGGCAACAATTTATATTTTTAAAAGACTATTTCTATTGAATCTCCTAGTATTTTCTCTACCTAAGACATAATGCTGTACTCTGCATAAAGTATCCGATTAATCTGATACTTTTAATCACCAAGCATTTAAAATGAGGCACATAGAAAAAAGAGAATTTGGGACCCAATATATATAAGACAAAATATCAGAGATTTACAAAGTAGTAAGTATTTGGGATCTGCATTAGTATAAAAAATTTAGATAATTGAAAATTCTTGAAAATTGATTATGATATTAGCAAAAGCAACATTCAAATCCTGTAGGAAAAAGGGCTCAAAGGCTGTTACACAACACTAAAAACATCCAAAAAGTTTCTAAACTAAAGAAAGTGCTAATATATAATTTAATTGTGCTATCACCAAGCTCCAACAGGACTCCATGATCATAATAATAAGATACCACCTCTTGGGCAACACTCTCAGGTCCCCTCTCAGTTTGGGAGATTCCCGGTCCTCTCATTAAAGACGGTTTTAAAATGACAAAAAAAAAAGACTACCTCGTTTAGAGAATTCTTGAATGGTTCCTTATCCCTGGAGAAATTTTTGGATAGGTTTCAACACATGGTTCTCTTCACTTCTTGGGAATGAAATCCACCATGTCTACCACTTTTGGCAGAGCACTGTACAAAAGTACTTGAAGCCTAAGTATTGCTCAATAGTCAAGGTCACTCCCATTATGATGTCAAAGTTCTGAGACTGATGTCATCATTGACAATTTGACATGCTTGTTTCCCTGAGGCTACTTACCTCTTTTAATGTAAAAATGAGCCTTTTTGTCCATCTACAGATTCAGTGAAATATTGATTAAGTTAACATCATTCTTCTCAGACCTGGAGACTACAATAAAGGATTCATATGGCCGGGCTTACTACTTACAAAGTAGTAAGTATTTGGGATCTGCATTAGTATAAAAATTTAGATAATTGAAAATTCTGGAAAAGTGATTATGATCTTAGCAAAAGCAATATTCAAATCCTGTAGGAAAAACTGCTCAACGGCTGTTACACAATACTAAAAACATTCAAAAATTACTAAACTAAAGAAAGTGCTAAAATATTATTTAGTTGTGCTATCTCCAAGCTCCAACAGGGCTCTGTGACCATAATGATAAAAGACTACCTCTTGACCAACCGCCTCAGATCCGCTCCCAGTTTGGGTGTTACTTGGTCCTCTCAATATAGACTGCTTAAAAAAAATACAGCTGTGCTCGGTAGCTCAGCCTGTAATTCCATGCCTTTGGGAGGCTGAGGTGAGTGGATTGCCTGAGCCCACGGGTTCCAGACCTGCCTGGGCAGCAAGACCTCATCTCTATAATAAATCAAAAAATTAGCTGGGCATAGTAGCACACACCTGTAGTTCCAGCTACTTGGAAGCCTGAGGCAGAATGATCACTGGAGCCCAGCAGGTTGAGGCTGCAGTAGCAGGGAGTGGCCACTGCACTCCAGTCTGGGTAACAGAGTGAGACTCCAACTCAAAAATAAAAAAAAAAAAATAAAAATAAACTACCTCATTTAGAGGATTCTTAAATGGTCACTTATCCCTGGAGACATTTTTGGATAGGTGTGAACACATGGTTCTCTTCACGTATTCGGAATGAAATCAACCTTGTCTACTGCATTTGGCAGAGCACTGTACACAATTACTTGAAGCCTAAGTATTGCTCAGTAGTCAAGGTCCCGCTCATTATGATGTCAAAGTTCTGAGGCTGATGTCATAAATGACAATTTGACATGTTTGTTTCCTTGACTTTACTTACATCTTTTAAAGTAAAAATTAGCCTTTTAGTCAATCTAAAGATTCAATGAAGTAACCATTAATGTAACATCATTCTTATCAGACCTGAAAATTACAATAAAGAATTCATATGAAACCATAAACCATCATGAATAACCAAAATAATTTTATCAAAAGAAACAAAGCAGGAGTTATCGCAGTTTCAGACTTTCAACTTTACTAAATATTTATGTTGGGAGCCGGCAGTGGAGTCCTGCCTGAGTGTTAGGGATCCAGGTGGGCTGCCAACCCTGAGACCACCAGGTTGTGTTCAAGAACTGAAGGCCCATTCCCTCCTCCTTTCTTTGTTGTTTGGCATGACCCACTAGCAGGGACTTTGATGATCAAAGCATTAAGTGCTGAGAATATGACAGGCATGGCTGACTCTAGGGATCCATTGTTCCCGTTTCTCACAGACTGAGGTTTCGGCATTAAACTTAACACAGTTCAAACTCAGGTCACATTTGAGAGCCTTTTACGTGATACAAGCTTCTTCATAACATTTTAAAGTATATTTGTAGAATTAGTATCTACAATTAGAGAGCTGTTTCCATCTTTAGATGGTATAGATGATTATCTAGACTTACCAGAAATGGCCCAGCACGAATTTTGGACTGGGCCACATTCCTAAGAGCCCAGCATCCAGTTTGTGCTGGGCTGCATTCTTTTAAACTGGTTCTTTAGTTACAACTAGTGTACGTTTTTTCTACTTATAATAGAAACTGAATTTATTTTATTCATAGAAAGTACTATAGAATGGGTTGCTCTACGTCAGGGAATTATGGTAGTTGAAGCATGATCAAACATGATACTTTGAGGTTCTATAGAATAAAGCTAACCTTAGAAATTTCATTGTTCCCACTTTCTACAAATTGCAGTTTGGCTTTAGAACAATCACAGTTTGTATTTAGGTTTTATTTTAGAAGCTTTATTGCTGATGATCA
>NW_006994361.1:0-3342 GCF_000164805.1 Carlito syrichta
CTCTCTTGGATTTTCAAGGCATAGGATCATATCATCAGCAAAGAGGGATGACTTGACTTCCTCTTTTCCTATTTGGATACACCTGATTTCCTTCTCTTGTCTAATTGCCCTAGCTAGGACTTCCAACATAATGTTGAACAAGAGAGGAGAGAGTGGCCAGCTTTGTCTTGTATCAATTTTTAGGGGAAATGTTTCCAGTTTCTGTTCATTTAGCAATATGTTAGCTGTGCATTTATCATAGTTGGCAATTACTATTTTGAGGGTGTCCCTTGTATATCTAGGTGTTTGAAGGTTTTTATCAAGAAGGGATGCTATTTTATCAAAAGCTTTTTCTGCATTTGATTTATTAAAATCTTGTTGAGGAGTTTTGCATCTATTTACATAAGGGAAGCATCTATTTACATAAGGGAAATTGGCCTATAGTCTCTTTTTTGTTAGATATTTACCTAGTTTGGATACCAGTGTGATGCTAGCTTCATAAAGTGATTTGGGAAAAATTCCATCTTTCTCAATTGCCATGAATACTTTCAATAGAATTAGTATCAACTCCTTCTTGTATGTTTTGCAGAATTCTGCTGGAAAACCATCTGGTCCAGGTTGTCTGATGTCAGAAAGTCCTTCCATTATCACGTTTGTTTCCAATAGGTGTGCATAGTAATCTCTGATAATCTTTTGTATTTCTTTGAGGTCAGTTGTGATTTGATGTTTTGTATTTCTGATTGTGTTTATTTAGGCTTTTTCACTTTTTCTTGGTAATTCTGTCAAGGGATCCATCAATCTTGTTAATTCTCTCAACGAAGCAACTTTTTGTTTTGTTGATGTTTTCTCTGATATTTTTGTCTTCTATGTCCTGTGTTTGGCTCTTTTTTTGTGTGGGGGGGATTCTTTTGGTAATGTCGGGATTTTGGTTGTCTTCTCTTTCCCATTCCTTTAGGTAATTGTTTAGGCTCTCAACTTGTAATCTTTCCATTTTCTTGATGTGTGCTTGCAGAGATATAAATTTCCCTCTTAGAACTGTTTTCATGGTATCCCAGAGGTTTTGATAAGATATTTCTCTATTTCATTTGTTTCCAGGAATCTTTTAATTTCTGATTCGATTTTAGTGTTGGCCCAGTAGTTGTTCAGCATCATATGGTTTAATGTCCATATCTTTGTGAACTTTGGGAAAATTTTGTTCATGTTGATATTTATTTTTATTCCACTATGTTCTGAGAAGGTGCATGGAAATATTCTCACCTTTTGCAATTTGTTTATGCATGATTTATGGCCAAGGACATCATTGATCTTGGAGTATGTTCCATATGGTGATAAGTAGAATTTTTATTCTGTGGTTGTTGGGTGGAATAATCTGTAGTTATCTATTAAGTCTATTTGGTCAAGTGTCAAGTTTAGGTTTTGGATTTCCTTCTTGATTTTTTTGTCTTGATGATCTATCTAGGGCTGTAAGTGGGGTATTCAAGTCCTCTGCTATGATAGTGTTAGAGTCATTATCTTTTTTTTAGTTTACTTAGTAGTTGCTTTATAAATGCTGGTGCTCCTGTGTTGAGTGCATATATGTTTAGAACAGATATTTCTTGTTGTTGAATTGAACGTTTCATTATTATATTGTCCTTTTGTTTCTTTTTAAAGTGCTGATAGCTTAAAGGCTGTTTTATCTGATATTAAGATCATGACTCCTGCCTTCTTGTGATCCCTTTGCCTGGAAACTCATTTTATATCCTTTAAATTTGAGTCTGTGTGCATCCCTTGTAGTGTGATGAGTTTCCTGGATGCAGCAAATAATTGGGTCTGGTTTCTTATCCAATTTGCCATTCTGTGTCCTTTCCAGGTGTGTGTAGTCCATTCACATAAAAGTTGATTATTGAAATGTGATTGTTTATTCGTGTTGTGAGGTTCTTATAACGTTTTTTCTTTGCTTGTTTTCTTTTGGTTTGGGGGTTGATATATGTGTGTGTTTTCAAGTTTCTTGTTGTGCTTATATTATCTGTTGATTCTGTGCTCTGCTCTTCTCTTGGAAGTGTGTGGTCTTTTTTTTTCTTTCTTCTGTGTTTGATACTTTTTGTTCCCTCTGTAGAGCAGGTTTGGAAGCTGTAAAGTCTCTTAGGGATTTGATGTCTGGGAAGGATTTTAATTCTTCATCACTGATGAAGCTGAACTTGAATGGGTAGGAAATTCTTTTATCTTTGAGGGCTTTGAATATTGGACCCCAGTCCCTTCTTGCTTGAGGTGCTTTTCCTGACAGGTCTGCTCTCACTCTGATTGGTTTTTCCTGGTAGTTAGTCTAACTTTTTTCTCTTGCTGCTTTTAGAATTTTTTCTTTTATGCCTACTTTGTGTATGTGAATTACTATGTGTCTAGAGTTTGGTCTTCTCATTTGATGTGTTTTGGGGGTTCTCTGTATCTCTTGTGCTTGACTAGTCACATCTCTGGTGAGTGATGAAAGTTTTCTTGAATTACCTTCTGGAACACTTGCTCCAATTTGTTCTCCATTTTCCCTTCTTCTCCTGGGATACCAATCAGGCATAGGTTCAACCTATTGATATAATTGCACATCTCATGTAGGCTTTGTTCTTTCTTTCTGAGTCTTCTTTCTATTTTATTTTATTTTTATTTTTTTACAGATTGAGTTAATTCCATGTTCTGGTCTTCAAGTTCTGAGATTCTTTCTTCAGTTTGATAAATTCTGCTTTCCATGCTTGTCATCTTATTTATTTCCTGGATAAATTTTTTATTGCCAAAATATCTGTTACAAGTTCTTTCCGTGTTGCATTTTGTCTTTTTGAGTCTTATTCAATCATTTGATCCATTCCATAATCCATGTCATATTCTGGGGACAGTCATTAGTGACTTCCATTGTTTGGGTTCCAAGTTTTGATATTTCAGGAGTTTTCTCTTTGTTACACTTGAAACTGCCTGTGGTCTTCCTTTGGTTTTTCCTCATTTGTGACAGATCCCTTGCTTTCTCTTTAGCTCTGTTACTAAGTGCCAGTGGGAGAGGCTTTTTCTTCTGATGTTTTCTCAACCCTCTATTCTTCCTTGATATAGGTTCTGGATTTGTTCTATTTTTAAATTGGACTGGGGCTGGGAAGCTTTACTGTCTCCTGTAGTTTTTGAATTGAATAAGGCAGGGGATGGGGTGATATGTTTCAGAAACGACTTGCAAATTACAGTGTTCACTGACTGTGGTATGTGTTCCCTGAGAACCACTCCCCACCACCACTGTATATGATGATGCAAAACAGACACCAACATAAAAAACAATTGAACACACACAGAGACATATACACAAACTGAAATAACAACAAATCAAAACAAAACAAACAACAAATCAAGAAAACTGAA
>NW_006994362.1:0-776 GCF_000164805.1 Carlito syrichta
CACTTTCACATATCTTGGCCATGTGTTAAACACACAAACAGTGATTCATCAACCTTTATAGTTATAAAAAGATCACTTCATATCATTAAATAATTCCTAAAATCTGTCAAGAGATATTAATTGGATTAGACCTTACTTACATATTACCACATCAAATTTAAAACCTATATTCAATATTTTACAGAAAAATTCTTCTCCCAATTCTAAAAAAATTCTCACATCAAAAGCCAAAAAAGCCTTGTTCCTTATAAAAAAGACTATTAAGTCTCAAAAAGTTAAAAAAGTAAATTACCATCTACCTTGAGACTTAATTATTCTGGCCACTCTCCATACTCCCACAAAATATCTGTGACAATAAAACCAATAAAACAACTCCATCTGCCGATAACCTCTAAAAAATTATTGACTCCCTATCCCTATTTAATAGCCTTACTTATAACCAAAAAAAGATATAAAAGTGTTATTTAGACATAATATATACAATATAATTGTTCCTTATAATAAGTTTAAATTACAAAATTCGTTATGATTGACAGATAGCCCTAACTGATTATAGTAGACAAGTTTTGTTTCATTTACCCAAAAGTCCACTATTATTCTTTTACAACTTTAAAAAACTCTAAATTTAATTTATATACTAATTCTTATTATATTAAAGGACTATTTCCTCATATTAAAACAGCTACCATACATGTTAACAAAACTACAATTTGGGAACTATTTATTCAATTACAACAACTAATAACAGAAAGGAACAGTTTTTTGTGGGCCATTTT
>NW_006994363.1:0-14833 GCF_000164805.1 Carlito syrichta
AAACCTTACTATGTAAAATTAGAAATTTTTCTTCCTTTATCGACACCTTTTAAACAAGAGAAAGACCATTTACAAATCAGGAATTGATATTACAAACCACAAAGCCAGTAAATAGTGTAAATAAAAATTACAATACATTATTTTAAAATATTTTAAACATCTGAAAAAAAAGGGCTACTGATATGACAAGGAAGGCATCTCACAAAAAAGAAAATAGACACAATGAATAAAAATAAAATATGCAATTAGTGATCAAATTAATGCATAGCAAGGTCGAAATTAGGTTCTAATTTTACCTACTCAAAAAGTCAATATTGGGCCATTGCTTTGCTAAGCACTGGTAAGGCCATTTTTTTTTAAGCTTTGACCCCCTCCCATCCCTGGGAGAGGTAAATTTCTCTCACTGTCTCTAATTTACTTTCTAAATAAAGTGTACTTCCAGTCCAAAAAAAAAAAAAAAGACGTCATTGTTAAAATACCTGACAATACCAAGTGTTCAAGAATATGTAGAATATTAGAATATTTTATGTGCTGTCTGTAGAAATGTATATTGGTACCATCATTTTGAAAAACAATTTGTTGCTGGGCACAATGACCCATGCCTATAATCCCAACCCTTTGGGAAGCACAGAAGAGAGGATTGCCTGAGCCAGGGATTTGAGAGCAGTCTGGGAAACTTGCCACAAACTTGTCTCTATAATAAAAAATTTTAAAAAAAGAAATAAAGGAAAGAAAAACAATTTGTTGTCTTCGGAAGCTGCAAGTCACAGATCTCAAAATCTACTAATTCCATTCAAGGTGCATTCCCAAGAGAACTTCTTGCACATCTTGATCAGGCTTATACTACACCAGGAAAGCTACCCACTTGCCTGTCTAAAATTCTCTACTTTCAATATTCCAAAATGCATCTGGCCTAGTATTTATTAAAAACTATTGTGCTCCTGTATTTTTCCTAGTTATATTCCCTATCATGATATGGATATCATTGTGTAACTGTCTTTTTTATCTTAATATCTTTTCCACCTTTTTTTAGAGTTACACCATGAAATCATTCTCTCTCTTTTACCAACAGTTTACTTCTGTTGGAGTGCAAGAAATTTCTATCTTTAATTTCCTATTATTAGACATTGTCCTGTTTTTACTTTTTCCTCAAATTTTCTTCATTTAATGAAACATTTTTGGCAGATACATTCCTAGATGTAAAATTTCTGGGTTACAAAAAGTTCTCTGTGTTATAAATTTTATTTATATAGTATTTTTCCCTTCAAAATATATTAGCAGTAATTTCAGCTCTCAGTAGGCTCAAACAATTATATTTCTGCATCAAGCAGAGCTCTTCCATCCTGAAGATTTTTATTCCAATCTTCTACTCAGCTATAAAGGCTCAATTTTCTCCCATATTCTTTCCTCCAGTTCGAACTTCTAATCTTTTCAATTCTCTGCCCATTCTCTCATTTTCTTTCTGTTTTGCTATTTCTCCCTTATTTTTCTACATTTATATATTTTCTCTTGCTCAAGAAAAGCACATGGCTTTGAAGGGACGCATCACATTCAGACCATTTCTTTCTGGTCTTCAAGTCAGTTACAGCAGTGAACTTGGAGCTGACTGTGCTCTGAAGTTTTTTTGAGAGTACCTTTGCTCTTTCACTAGGGTGTATGGTCCATAAAAGCTGTGGCAAGTTCTTTGTGTGTGTGTGTGTGTGTGTGTGTGTGTGTGTGTGTGTGTGTGTGTGTCTACAGCACCTGGAACCAAGTAGGGTATCAACAAATGCCTGTGAAACGTTGGGATCAGTCAGACTATATAACAGTGAAGAACTATATATAATCAATAAATTCTATATTTGTAACCACTACTGCCTTTGGAAATAGAATGGTTGACTCAGATGGACAAATTTTTCCATTTCACCATGGATATGTTTTGAGAAAAAAATCATTTACAGACAAAATACACCAAAGAAAGCATCATTTTATATTTGTTCCTATTATCTTTCAAGCTATGACAAAATAAATATTATATTATTAGTAAACACCTGAGAAAATTATTTTTTCTCAGGCACTCTATAAACATTAACTTTTACTATGGAATATATTCATGAAAGCTACTTTGTAAAATGAGAGCCTAATGCAGTTAGATAACTTGCTGAAAGTCATTCATATAGAAAGTCACAGAATTGCTCTGCAGTTCAGTAGGTCATTGGAGCCTGAGACCTTAGCATCTTGTTATTACACACACACACACACACAAAAGCTGTAAGATTTTAAATTTAGCAACTCTACTGTAGAAGACAAAGCTGGGAAAGTGAAACACCGCGTTAAAAACTGAGCAACTGCTTCAGCCTACTCCCCAATAACATCTTCTTTAATGGTCCATTGGGCATGCTGACAAGCATTGCTGGATGGCAGAAAAGGATCCAGTCTCTTCTCCAGGACTAGCAAAGGGGTTTGGTGCAATAATGAACTTCCCATAAAACAGGGTCCCCCAAGATAGCTTTCTCTCCACAAGCACAGTAGAACCTCTTCTTCTCAGCCCCTATAGCAAACTATTTGACTCCAGATAGCTTTATCTCAGATGATAGAATTTTATGCTAATCTCGTTAATTTCATGTTCTGATGTGTTTTGCCTCTAAGGTTTAGGTTCCTACCCACATTCCTGCCAATTCCTTTGGGTGGCCCCAGAGACCAGAAGAGTTTAAAAACTCAAAAGAAGGTGACTTCTAAATTCCAGATAGTTGGTGCCACCTGATGTGAGAAGGACATAATGTAGCAGCAGTCTCCAGTGGGCTTGTGACAGACTTGGGATTTTGCAGACAGGCAGGATCAGATAGAAGTTTTCAGCTCTGAACTCAGTACATTCAGTGTCCTGGATGTTCCTCTCCTGTCCTTACCATTGAGACCTCTCATGGGATAGCCAAGAGGTTCATTGTGACCAGGTTTCCATGCCTTGTGGTCTTCTCTGAAAATGCTGGGGAAGCGATCATTTTCCCAGAGTACAAAATACCTTGAGAGGAAGCATAGACTCGCCTGCTCTGTACCTGATGCCTGTGACTCATGATGAGCCTCTTGTAATGAATGATGTGACAACACTTCAGTGTTGGCTCAAATGTAATGAAATTTTGCTTTAAAATTGTTTGGGCTTTTTAAAATTTTATTTTAGTTTTGCCCTTTCATTAAAATTGTACGCCTTGTGAAATTTTTGTTCCCTGTGCTTCTGCAGTTGCTGTTGGGTAAGGGCAGGAGTTGGGTGGCCATTTCTTGGTTCCTGGACCAGCGGGGACCATGATTCTTGGCTTTGCTCATTGCAGGGCCTAAATGGTGTGTATCATGCAGAGGGGTTGTGGGAAAGTCGGCCAGGGGTCTTGCGAGTCAGTCACTTTCAGCCTCTGGGTCTCTGGATAATCAGTGGACATGCAGCATCCCTGGGAACTTAGTCCAGGAAGTGTTCCTGTTCCATTACCCTGGCACTTCTTCCCTCTGAAGAAGGTTTATGCCATTCTCTCTATGACCTTGATAGATTCACTCATGAACTCTGAACGTTTTCTCCTAGACTCTAGGATTTTCTACATAGACTCATGTTCTGCTATTATGGACAGTTTTATTTCATTTCCAATTTATATGACATCTAGTTCCTTTACTTGGTTTATGGCACTGGCAAACAAGTCCAGTACCTTGATGAATAGAAAACAGTTGCACTTCTCCTTGTTTCTGATTTTATGGAAAAAGCATTGTATCTGTCACCATGACATAAGATATTATGTATGTTTTTGTAAATACAGCCCATCTGGTAGGGAAAATTTCCTTTTATTCTCAAGATGTTGAGAGTTGTGCTTTTATTTTAAATTATGAATGTCTGTTAGATTTTTAAAATTATTTTATTATTTTTTTTTTAGTTGGAGTCTCACTCTGTCGCCCAGACTGGAGTTCAGTGGCCACTCTCGGTGACTGCAGCCTCGACCTGCTATGCTCCGGTGATCCTTCCACTTCAGCCTTCCAAGTAGCTGGAATTACAGGCATGCGCTACCATGCCAGGTTGATTTTTTTTTTTATTTATTGTAGAGGCCTCGCTGCCCAGACAGGTCTCAAACCCACAGGCTCAGGCAATCCACTCACCTCAGCCTCCCAAAAGCATGGGATTACAGGCTGAGCCACGGAGCCCAGCTTGTGAGATTTTAATAGAAACTTTTTGTGCATCATTTGATAGGATCACATGTTGTTATGCACCTAGGATATTAATAGAGTGAATGATATTGATTGGTTTTCAAGGAATGAACTAGCCTTACATTGGGAATAAATCTTATTTGGGCATGATGTTATTCCTGAACATATATTTCTGACTTCTATTTGCTAGTATTTTGGTGAGGATTTCTGCATTATGTTTAGGTAGAATATTGGCCAGTAGTTTTCCCTTAGTGTACCATATTTGCCTGAAAAAGACTGACTTCATAAGCTGGGAATTATTCCATACTCATTCATTTTCTAAGATACATTTTATATAATTCATCATATTTCTTCTTAAACTTTTGGTAAAATTAAACAGTGAAATTGTAAGAACCTCTAGGTTTGTTTTTTGGAAGTTTTTTAAAATCATAAATTCATTATCTTTAATAGTTACAAGAATATATAAATAATACAAGATATGTTGGATACATTATGATTTTGAAGAATTGATCCATTTCATCAAAGTTTTGATTCTCCAGTACATGGTTATTTTAGATAATAAAAAAAAGTGATAACTGGGACTGGCTCAGTGGTTCATGTCTGTAATTCCAGTATTTTGGGAGGTCATAATGAGATAATTACTTGAGCCCAGTAGTTCAAGACTAGCCTGGGCAGCATAGCAAGATCTCATCTCTCTTTAAAAAAAAAAAAAAAAAAAAGTTATTGTGGGTTGGTTGACAAAATAAAGATAGTGCTGGATGACATCAGTTTGCCCCTTCAGATTCATTTACTACTCATTAGACTGCTCCATGATCCAAGAAGTAATGAGCTACTTTTTCCCCCATGCTTCTGCTTCAGCACCAGTCATTCAGAGATAAGGAGAAGGAATGGAAGATTCATTCCCTTGCTTTTTCCCAGCTGGCTCTCAGGGTTGTAAATAACTTTATCTAAAGTCAAATATTCTGTGATGTGGCCATTTCTTCCAGCACTTTCTTGATTTCACTAACACAGCACTCATTCTCTTGTCACTGCTTCACTTATGGGTGGTAATATGTCTCCTGGTGCCAACTCTGGAATGCTTCCAACCCTTTGTTGGTTTTCTTTCATCTTCCCCTATGTACCTATTGTAAGTAGTCAGTCACTTTTTTTATTAAGATCTTCTCAACTATTTCTGTAGAATGTGTATCTGTTTTATGCAGCGACATGGATTAATATATGTTCCACTGACAAGAATAAATCACTCCAAAGTATTCAGTAAGGCAAAATATTTTATCTTAAGGTGTTTTGGATTTGGACATAGAAAAATTTTGCAGCTGCAGACCAAAAATAACATTGAGCTTCTGCCAAACAAAAGAAAAATGAAGAGAATAGGATATCATGGAAGTTGTATAAACATGTTTCCTATATAAAACGCTGTTGAGAGGATTAGGATTGTGGGACTAGGAAAATGAAATTGTGAGAAGGAAAGTTTCATTGCACAGAATTCACTGGAAGGGGAAAGTTGAAGGTAATGAACACATGCGGTGCCTGTGCTACATTTTTTGATTTTTATTTGAAAATAGTTAAAAACTCACAAAAAAATGCAAGAATAAACTACAGAAATGCAGCACACCTTTTATTCATATTCCTCAAATTTAATAATACACCAAACATTTGACTCCCTTTGTCTCTCTAAAGGATTTGAGAATAGACTGTACAAGTTATTGGCAGTATATCTTAATATTTAGTGTGTTTTTTCTAAAAGCATGGATTTTTTTTTCTTTTTTCTTTTTTTCTTTTTTTGAGTCAGAGTCTCACTCTCTCATCCAGGCTGGTGTGCAGAGGCACACTCACGGTCACTGTAGCCTTGATCTGCTGGACTCAGTGATCCTTCTGCCTCAGCCTTCCAAGTAGCTGGAATTACAGGCATGTGCCACCACTCCCAGTTAATTTTTTGATTTATTGTAGAGACGAGGTCTTGCCATGTTGCTCAGGCTGGTCTCAAACACTTGTGCTCAGGGAATCCTCTCGCCTCTATCTCACAAAGTGCTGGGATTACAGGTTTGAGCCACCATGCCTGTCAGGGATATTTTCTTACACAAGAACAGTACAGGTACCAAATTTAGGAAAATTAATCGTGCTAAAATACTTATGTAATGTAAATTCCATACTCCAATTTCACCAGTCTTTCTAATAATGCCCTTTATAGTATTTAGAATCTTCCAATTCCTGTTTCAGTCCAGAATCAAGTGTTACATTTAGTTGTCATGTATATTTATTGGTTAATATGGATAATTTCTCATTCTTTGCTGACCTTAACATTTTGAAGAAAATTGGCCAAGTCTTTCATTGAATAGTCCTCATTTTGAGTTTTTCTAATATATCCTCATGATTAGATTCATATTATGCATCACCAGCTGGAATGCTACAAAGTTAGTGTTGTGTAAGTTCATGACATCACATTTTAAAGTATAATATATCTCACTGCTCAGTGGTGATAACTTAAATCACACTAGAAAGGAGTTTCCATGTCTCTACAGAAGAGCTACTATTTCCCCCCCTCAAAAATAACCCAAGAGAAAAAAAAATTGAAATCGTTCTACAGTGCCAAGTGTGACCAGACAGTTTCAGGCTTCAGGCTTGTGTGGCAGTTTCTATCTTTGGCTCACACCACCACTGGACCTAACTTAACAACCCTGGACTCTGAGCAGCCCTCAAAACTAGGTAAGCTTCAGTGACCTTGAGTTTCTGGTATGTGCCAGTGCCATGGCAAACACAGCAGCCTAAAGCTTAAGGATATCAGGCAGCCTTCCTAGAGTCTCTGAACAGGCTGACTCTTGAATTTCAAGGCAGCCTGTAACACTAGAATATGAACCTGCATGTTGAAATATGTAGACGTTGATGTATGACAACAAAAAACAAAAACAAGGAAATATGACATCATCAAAAGACAAAATAAAGGCAAGTGGCAAACTCTAAAGAATGGAGGGAAGGGAAGTGGCAAGATGGCGACGGGGCAACCCGGTGTCTGAAGCCCTCTGCAAAGGAGATCTGCAGTGGGTCTCTGACTCTCGCCCCGGGGGGCTGGGGACCCCAAAATCGCAACCTGCTCTTCATACAGAGCTCGGCCGTTGCCACCGCTGGGACATCACAACAGAGTGGACAGTTACTGGGCGCAAAGAGTGCTGCTGCTGCCTGCCGTTGCCGCCGCGGCCTCTGCGATGGGTAGCACATCACACCACCCGGGCCGAGGTGATCCACACCATAACTCTTCAGGAAAGATCTGCTGGGATCGCTGTCACCTCACCTGCGTCTGAGACTGTCCTGCCTGCCAGGGGTAAGGCTCCTGTTGCCTGCTCAGAGGCAGGCAGCCATCTTGTTACTGTCCGGCCCCACCCCCTCTGGGGTGAGCAGCTGAGATAGCACCACCTGCTGCCGATTCAAGGTAACAACACCAAAACGCGAGAAACAAGCTTGATAAAGACATAGACCAAACTGCTGAACAGAGGTTAATCTGAACTGTCCTTCACAGCAGATCAGGAGCAACTGACCCTAACTGCAAACTAATTTACCAGCTTGAAAAGAAAACTAGAAATCAGACCTGAAAGGACACTGGACTTAAACGAAATGTCTCAGAGTGAGCTTCATTGATTCTATTAGTTTAATGACTTAATTCTATTCCTACTGTATTGTTCCCTTTTTTTTTTCCTTTTCCTTTTCTTATCTTTTCTTCTCTCTGTAAACCATATCTTTGTATAGAGGAACAGCACACTAACAAGGTGGTTGGTTAGCTTGTATGTTAGCATCACTATATGTTTTATTTTTATTTTTATTTTTTTGTATGAGAGTTGGTTCGTTTATAGCTGTGGCCTATAGTTTTTATCTGTTTCAGTATAGGCCTCTCTCTCTATTTGTTGGCACACTCATTTGTTTCTCCCCTTACTCCTCTATCTCTCCACTCCCCTCTTCAACCCACTATCTGCTCCATTCTCTCCCCTCTGCTAACCACATTTTATTTCAGGGAGTAAACCTACAGCCCCACTGCACGGACAGATTCCAGGGCAGTGGGAAGTGGGTTCCACATTATCCACACGCCTGTCAGCGAATGCCAGGACCTGCAGACAGATTTTGAATCACAGCTCTCCCCTTAAGTAAATCTCAAAACTGCAAAAAGGACCACCTCCAACCTACAGTGCAACTTCAGAATTGACCAAAGTAAGAGGACATACATAAAGAATAGGAGATTGAACAAACAGAAGTAAAACCAATCCCTTTACCCCTGAATAACAGAATTAAAGAAGATGGTGATGTGAAGGGAAGGAAAAAGTAGGGAGGGGGAAAAAAACGCACAAAGGAAGAAAAACCAAAAGAAGAATATAGGTCTTAGACCGCTGGGAAATCATACACTGAGAAAACAGATTCTGGAACACAGACAATGAAGAGTCCCCAGAATGACTGGTTACATGCAACAAACCCAGACATCAAGACATTAATGGAGAGAATTTAAAAAATTGAGGAGAGACAAGAGGAAAATAGGAAGGAGCTGATGTCAGAAATGACAGCAGTAAAGAATACTGTGATGGAAATGAACAACAGACTAATAAGCATGGAAAGCAGAATCACCCAAACAGAAGAAAGAATCTCAGAGCTCGAAGACCAAAACACAGAACTAACCCAAACTGTCAAAAGCATAGAAAAGAAGCTGAAAAAGACAGAACAAAACCTGCAAGAGATGAATGATCACTTCAAGAGACCAAACCTAAGAGTAATTGGGCTTCCTGAGGCAGAAAGAGAAACAGAAGCCACACTGTAACAAACATTTCATGAAATCATTCAACAAAACTTCCCTCATCTCATTAAGGATGAAAAAATTCAAACACAAGAGACTCAGAGAACCCCTGCAAGACAACAAACAAGAAGACCAACTCCCAGACACATAATAATTCGCCTAAACAAAATAGCTATGAAAGGAAAAATCCTAAAGGCAGCAAGAGAAAAAGGTCAGACTACCTACCAGGGAAAACCAATGAGAATAGCAGCAGATTTATCCACAGAAACCCTTTAGGCCAGGAGAGACTGGAGCCCTATCTTCAAAGTTCTAAAAGAGAAACAATTTCAGCCAAGAATAACCTACCCAGCCAAACTTAGCTTCATTAGTGAGGGAGAATTGAAATCTTTTCCAGATATCCAATCCCTAAGAACTTATGCTGCCACCAGACCACCTCTACAAGAAACACTTAAAAAAGTACTGAACTCAGAAGAAAAAGAAAAAAGAACAGCATTCTTCACAAGAGTACAGGCAAAAGATTAAAAACACACATGAACCAACTCCAAAACCCAAAGAAAGACAACATATAAACAGGAACAACTCTGTAAGAACCTTATGACAGGGATCAACTCTTGCATTTCAATTATTAGCCTAAATGTGAATGGACTAAATTCACCACTGAAAAGATATAGGATGACAAAATGGATAAAATATCATCAGGCAATAATCTATTGCCTTCGAGAGACTCACCTCACTAGAAAGGACACCCACAGACCCAAAGTAAGAGGATGGGAAACAAACTTTCAGGTGAACAGAATACAAAAGAAAGGAGGAGTAGCGATCTTAATTTCAGACAAAATACCATTCAAGCTATTAAAAATCAAAAAAGATACAGAAGGCCACTACATAATGATTAAAGGCTCAATCCATCAAGAAGAAATATCTATCCTAAACATATATGCACCCAACATAGGTGCGCCAACTTTCATAAAGCAACTTCTTGGAATACTAAAGAAAGATATTGACTCCAACACTATCATAACTGGGGACTTTAATACCCCACTCACAACCCTAGACAGATCATGAGGACAAAAAATCAGCAAGGAAATCCAGAACCTCAATGTGACTTTGGACCAAATGGACTTAATTGATACCTACAGAACACTCCATCCAAAGACCACAGAATACACATTCTACTCATCACCACATGGAACATATTGTAAGATTGACCACATACTTGGCAATTAATCAAGCATAAGCAAATTTAAAAGAACCGAAATTCTACCAAACACCTTCTTGGACCACAGTGGAATAAAAATAAACATTGACACCAACAAGGTCTCCCCAAAACCCACAAAGAAATGGACACTAAACTATGATGCTAAACAACTCCTGGGTCAACAACGAAATCAAAGTAGGGATCAAAAGATACCTGGAAACAAATGAAAATGAAGAAACATCTTACAAAAATCTCTGGGATGCCCTGAAAGCTGTAGTAAGAGTGGAATTTATATCCCTACAAACACACATGAAGAAAATGGAAGGAACAGAAATTCACAACCTAACAAGCCACCTAAAGAAGCTGGAAAAGCAAGACCAAAAAATCCCTAATTTCAACAGAAGAATCCAGATCACCAAAATAAAAGCCCAAATCCAGGACATAGAAGACAAAAAGATAATACCAAAAATCAATGAAACAAAAAGCTGGTTCTTTGAAAGGGTAAACAAGATTGATGATCCCCTAGCTAGACTGACCAAGAAAAAACGAGAAAAAAATCAAATAAGCACAATGAGAAACACAAAAGATGAAGTCACATCTGACCCTGAAGAAATACAAAAGATCATTAGAGACTACTACGTACACTTGTATGGAAACAAACTTGAAAACCTTAAGGAAATGGAGGGCTTTCTGACATCACACAACCTACCTAGGTTGGAACAAGAAGAAATTGAGACCCTAAATAGACCAATAGCAATCAAGGAAATCCACTACGTATTAAGAAAACTTCCTACAAAAAAAGCCCTGGCCCAGATGGCTTTCCTGCAGAATTCTACAAGACATTTAAGGAGGAGCTGATAACAATCCTACTGAAGGTATTCCAGGGGATTGAAAAATATGGAACTCTCCCCAAATCATTTTACAAAGCAAACATCACATTGATATCCAAGCCAGGTAAAGATTCAACAACAACAAAAAAGAGAACTACAGGCCAATATCTTTGATGAACG
Organism: Carlito syrichta; assembly: GCF_000164805.1. Taxonomy (NCBI): domain Eukaryota; kingdom Metazoa; phylum Chordata; class Mammalia; order Primates; family Tarsiidae; genus Carlito; species Carlito syrichta. The sequence goes on from NW_006994363.1 coordinate 11,132, forward strand.
TAGATGCTAAAATTCTCAACAAGATCCTAGCAAACCAGATTCAGCAATACATCTCAAAAATCATCCACCATGACCAAGTAGACGTCATTCCTGGGATGCAAGGCTGGTTCAACATTCATAAAACCATAAATGTAATTAAATACATCAACAGATGTCAAAACAAAAACCACATGATCATATCATTAGATGCAGAAAAAGCTTTTGATAAAATCCAGCACCCTTCTTGATAAAAACCCTTGATCATCTAGGCATACGGGGAACATACATCAAAATAATAAAAGCCATCTACGAGAAACCCACAGCCAGCATATTCCTAAATAAACAAAAATTGCAACCAATTCCCCTGAAAACTGGAACTAGACAAGGATGCCCACTCTCTCCCCTCCTGTTCAACATAGTATTTGAAGTCTTGGCTAGAGCAATCAGCGAAGAGGAGGCAATCAGAGGTATTCAAATAGGAAAAGAGGAAGTCAAGTTATCTCTCTATGCAGATGATATGATTCTGTACCTTGAAAATCCAAGAGTATCTGTCAAAGGCCTCCTTACAATGATAAAGGCCTTTGGCAAAGTCTCAGGATACAAAATAAATGTACAAAGGACAATCGCATTTCTCTACACCAATAATAAACAAACAGAAATCCAAATAAAAAATACAGTTCCATTCACAGTAGCCACAAAAAAATGAAATACCTTGGCATCTTCAAACCAGAGATGTGAAAGACCTTTACAATGAAAATTACAAAACACTGCTCAAAGAAATCAAATCTGACACGAACAAGTGGAAAAATATCCCATGCTCATGGATCGGAAGAATCAACATTGTGAAGATGTCCATCTTACCTAAGGCAATCTACAAATTCAATGCAATACCCATTAAATTACTAACAACATTCTTCTCAGACCTAGGAAAAACAACACAGGAATTCATATGGAAACACAAACATCCAAGAATAGCCAGAACAATCCTCAGCAAAAAAAACAAAGCAGGTGATATCACAATACCAAACTTCAAACTTTACTATAAAGCTACAATCATCAAAACAGCTTGGTATTGGTACAGGAACAGGCCTATAGATCAATGGAACAGAATTGAGATTCCAGAAGCAAAACCACAATTTCTCAACCAACTCATCTTTGACAAAGCCCCCACCACCTACACTGGGGAGAGGAGAACCTATTCAGTAAATGGTGCTGGGAAAACTGGCTGACCACATGGAGAAGATTGAAACAGGACCCCTATCTATCCCCATGCACAAAAATTAACTCCAAATGGATCAGAGACCTAAATGTAAAACCTCAAACCATAAGAACCTTAGAAAAGGAAGGAAATACTCTCATGGAAATCGGAACTGGCATCCAATTCCTGTACAAATCCCGAAACCCACAGGACATAAGAGAGAAGATAGACAAGTGGGACCTTATTAAACTGACAAGCTTCTGTAAAGTCAAAGAAACCATCAAGAGAGCAGGGAGACAGCCTACAGACTGGGAAAAAGTATTTGCCAACTGTAGGTCTGACAAAGCCTTAACATCCTGGATCTACAAGGAACTGAAATGTACTGAAAAGAAGAAAACGAACAACTCCATTATAAAATGGGCAAAAGATATGAACAGACACTTCACAAAAGAAGACATCCAAGCAGCCAACAAACACAGGAAGAAATGCTCAACCTCTCTAATCATCAGGGAGATGCAAATCAAAACCATACTGAGATACCACCTAACTCCAGTCAGAATGGCAATTATCAACAACTCAAAAAAATAACAGCTGCTGGAGAGGATGTGGTGAAAAGGGAACACTTCTACACTGTTGGTGGGAGTGTAAACTAGTGCAACCTCTGTGGAAAGCAGTGTGGTGATTTCTAAAAGCTCTAAAAATTGACCTTCCATATGACCCTGTAATCCCCCTACTGGGAATATACCCTGAAGAACACAAATCACTCTATAAAAAAGATACCTGCACATGTATGTTTATCTCAGCATTGTTCATGATAGCAAAAACCTGGAAACAACCATGCTGCCCATCAAAAGAGGATTGGATTAAAAAAATGTGGTACATATACACGATGGAATACTATGCAGCCATAAAAAATAACAAAATCATGAATTTCACAACAACCTGGATGGAACTAGAGTCTATAGTACTGAGTGACCTCTCACAGAAACAAAGATCCAAGTATTGCATGTTCTCACTCATATAATGGACCTTGAACATCCAATGTAATACTATAAGAAAATGACTGACGGTACTGGGAAACTATGGAGGGGAAGAGGATGGGATTAATAGTAGCAAATATCTGTCTGGGGATGGGAAAACACCTCTTATCAACACGGTGCCTGAATGAAACGTAATTGTACACCTAACCCTTAACTGTACCCCACAAAACCATAATAAAAAATATTGATTAAAATAAAAAATAAAAAAAAAGAATGGAGGTATATGAGCTGTCTCACAAAGAATTTCAAGGAAGCTAATCAAATGTCAGGAAAATAAAGAGAAATAATTCAATGAAATGAGGTAAACAATAAGTGACAGGAACAAAAAATTTAATAATGAATTGAAATTAACAGTAAGCAGACACCTTAAAACTGAAAAGAAAAATAATTAAAAAATAAAAATATATAATCAGTGCCACCAACAGCAGAACTGATCAAGCAGAAACAAAATTCTGTAAACTTGAAAATATTTGGAGATAAGAAGAGCTAATGAAAAGTAATAAAGTTTACATAACTTATGAAGTAACATCAAGAGAGCAGATGTTCAAGTCATAGTAACCATGAGGAGAAAAATAAAAGGGTAAGAAATTGATTTTTCAAAAAATTTGTGCAAAGTTTTCTTAAGCCTGGAAGAAGGTGTGCATATACAGGTACAGAAAAGAAACAGGTTTCCATAAAGATTCAATCCAAACAAGACTACTCCGTGACATATTAAAATCAAACTGTCAAATATCAAGCACCAGTGAAGATTCAGAAAGCAGCAAGAAAAAACAATCAATAACGTACAAGGGAATTCCAATAGGCCTAGGAGAGACTTCTCAGCAGAAATTTACTGACCACGACAAAGTGGGATGATATATTCAAAGTGATAAATGGGGTACCAAAAAAACTCTTCCAAATAAAAATACTGTATGAAGTAAAGATGTTCTTAAAAACAAAGAAATATGAAAACTTTCCTAGACAAACCAAACCTGAGTAAATTCATTACCACCAGACTTTTCATGCAAGAAATGCCAAAGTGAATTCTTCCAGATAAAAGATGATACTAATGAGGAAAATGAAAATATCTGAAAGTCAAAAATTCACTGGTAAAAGTAACTACACAACCAAATCCGGAATATTCTAGTACTATAATAGTAGTCTATAAATTACTTTTATATTTAGTATGAAGATAAAATATAAAACTATTAAAGATAATGATAGTTGAAATAATTGGGTAAGGGATATGCAATAGAAAAATTTATAAATAACCAAAACCATTTATATCTTTAAAAGTGGATCTCGTAGAAGTGGAGAATAGAATAGTGGTTTCCAGGAGCTGGGATGGTTAGAGTAGGGGAGGACAATGATCAAAGGCTGCAACATTTTAGCTAGATAATAGAGTAAGAGCAAGAGATCTATTGTACAACATTGTGACTACAGTTAATGAGGTATTGTGGTCATCAAAACTGCTAAAAGAGCAACGTTTAAGGTGTTGTCACCCGT
>NW_006994364.1:0-783 GCF_000164805.1 Carlito syrichta
CGAGGACGGGCCATGACCAGAACAGGAAGCAGGAGACTGTTAAGGAAGGATGTAGCTTTTGGTAACAAATCTCCAATGTGATACAAAATTGGAGTTTGTAGATTGCACACAAATATAACATTAGAAAAGAGCAATGGGCAAGAATAATCTCTACAATAAATCAAAAAATTAACTGGGCATGGTATCACACACCTGTATTTACAGCTACTTAGAAGGCTGAAGTTGAAAGATCATCGGAACCCAGTGGGTCGAGGCTGCGGTGGCCGGGAACGGCCACTGCACTCTATTGTGGGTGACAGAGTGAGACTCCATCTGAAAACAATAACAAAAAAAACTGTGCTCCTTGGCTCTGCCTGTAATCCTGCAATTTAGGAGGCTGCGGTGAGTGGATAACCTAAGCCCGTGGGTTCGAGACCCGCCTGGGCAACTTGGTGAGACCTCATCTCTACAATAAATCAAAAAATCAGCCGGGCGTGGTAGCACATGTCTGTAATGCCAGCTCCTCAGAATGCTGAAGCGGAAGGATCAATGGAGCCCAGCAGGTTGAGGTTGTGGTGGCCGGGAGAGGCCATTGCATTCCAGTGTGGATCACAGAGTGAGACTCCAACTCAGGCCAGAGCCCGAGGTACAGAGAAATCTGGACAGTTATTTACTGGAGTGGAACTATGGCCTTAAGAACATTTTACAGACCCTGTTAGTTATTAATGATGAATGTTTCATTGCCTTAAATGTGGACACCAAAAATCTTGAAATCAAATATGAATTTCACATTTCAAACTGTAA
>NW_006994365.1:0-595 GCF_000164805.1 Carlito syrichta
AGGATGGGAAACAAACTTTCAAGTGAACGGAATACAAAAGAAAGGAGGAGTAGCAATCTTAATTTCAGACAAAATACCCTTCAAGCTATTAAAAATAATAAAAAAATACAGAAGGCACTACATAATGAAAAAAGGTTCAATCCATCAACAAGAATTATCTTTCCTAAGCATATATGCACCCAACATAGGTGCGCTAGATTTCATAAAGCAACTTCTAGGAAAACTAAAGAGAGATATTTACTCTAATACCACCATAACGAAGGACTTTAATACCCCACTCACAACCCTAGACAGATCATCAGGACAAAAAATCAGCAAGGACATCCGGAAACCTCAATGCGACTTTGGACCAAATGGACTTAATTGATACCTACAGAACACTCCATCCAAAGACCAGAGAATACACATTCTACTCATCACCGCATGGACGTATTATAAGATCGACCACATAATTGGAAATAAATCAAGCATAAGCAAATTTAAAAGTACCGAAATTCTACCAGGCACCTTCTTGGACCACAGTGGAATAAATATAATTCATTTGACCCAACAGGTCCCCCCAAAACCCACAAAGACATGGAGACCAAACAGCATG
>NW_006994366.1:0-855 GCF_000164805.1 Carlito syrichta
ATAGTTGAGCTGAGAAATTCATTGAACTAATGTGATATAAAACTGTGTAATTAAAATGGAATTTAATGAACTTAGAAAAATTCAGAGTTTGTAAAGTTCCTTCATTCCTTTGGCATCCAATGCTTACATTAACAATAAAATAAGATGCTGACAATTCCCATAAGTAGTAAAAAAAAAAAAGGTGGGGGGGCAGTGGTCCTGCCCTGCTCTGTCTCCATGGGCTGCCGATAGGGCGACAACAGGAAGAGAGTCCGAGCTCTGTCGCTCCGTACCAGGTGGGAGATTCACAGGAGGCACTTCGGACTCTTTGCCATGCTCGTTAATGGAATCAAGGAGCACTGGCAGGAGACGCGTCCGGCTCCAGGGCCAGCCCCTCATGCCTGTCTCCACCCTGCCCTACAGACCTTCCCCGCGGGACTGGAGGCTCACGCTCTGGCCACTGCCTGGGCTTTCTTCCCCATCTGCACCCACTTTTAGCCTGAGGAACGCCTATTCGTCCACCTGGGACACACAGGGAGTGCCTTTCTCGGGCTGTGACTTGACATGACACCCTGCTCACATCCTCCTCTTCCAGGACATGGGTCCTCATCACCTGTCCCTATGTTCCCGGAGCCTAGATTCCCCTCGGTTGAATGAACCTGGTGTCCCGCGTCAGTGGCCCTGTGGCCTCACGTCACGCACAAGTCACAGTCAGCGCAGGCATCATCCTCTCTGAGTCAAAGGTAGGGTCCTGTGTCAGAGTGCTTCCAACAGGGTTCCCCAATGAGGCTGTTCACCAACGGCCTGCAGTTGCTAGAGCACAGCCTCTTGCATGGCAGGGCAGGGCCTGGGAACGCATTTCTCATTCTCCCGGGG
>NW_006994367.1:0-708 GCF_000164805.1 Carlito syrichta
TGAGTTCACTGGCCAGCAGATTAGCTAGGTAATTAAGTTGTGAAGTCAGTCAGCAATCCAGCAGGCTATGTAGGTAGGTAGCTACTTAAGTCTGCTGTCTAGCCTTTATGCTATCTAATTATGTCAGCTAGTTAATTCAACTGGGTATCCAGCTGTTGAGCTAGGTAGATAGGTAGATAAGTCTGCTGGCTAGTCAGCTGGCTACACCTTTAAGTTAGCTAATTAAATCAACTGGTTAGACTGCTGGCTATCTAGGTAGCTAGGCAATTAAGTCAGGTGGCTAGACAGCTGGCCAGTTAGTTAAGTCAGCTACTTAAGTCAGCTGACTAACCAGCTGGTTATCTAGTAAGTCAGCACGTTAATTCAGTTGTCTAACCAGCTGGCTAGCTAGTTATAAATCTATTTATGTCACATGGGCAGCCAGCTGGCTCACTAGTTATTTCAGCTAGTTAAGTCAGCTGGCAATCTAAGAAGCTAGCTAGTTAAGTCAGCTAGATATGTCAGCTAGCTAGCTAATTAAATGAGTTAGTTAAGTCAGCTAGCTAGCTAGATTTCTAGCTAGGTAGCTAGCTAGTTATGTCAGCTGTCTAGCGAGCTGGCTAGCTAATTAAGTTACCTTATTAAGTCAGCTGACTAGCCAGCTGGCTAGGTAGGTAGCTTGCTAGTTAAGTCATCTGGCTAGACAGCTATCTGCTTTCATTCAGATTG
>NW_006994368.1:0-475 GCF_000164805.1 Carlito syrichta
TCAGGATTGGATGCCAGTTCCAATTTCCATGAGGGTTTTTCCTTCAATTTCTAAGGTTCTTATGGTTTGAGGTTTTACATTTAGGTCTCTGATCCATTTGGAATTAACCTTTGTGCATGAGGATAGATAGGGGTCCTGTTTCAATCTTCTGCATGTGGTCAGTCAGTTTTCCCAGCACCATTTACTGAATAGGTTCTTGTCTCCCCAGTGGTAGGTGGTGGAGGCTTTGTCAAAGATGAGTTGGTTGAGAAATTGAGGTTTTGCTTCTGGAATCTCAATTCTATTCCATTGATCTATATGCCTGTTCCTATACCAATACCAAGCTGTTTTGATGATTGTAGCCTTATAGTAGAGTTTGAAGTCTGGTAGTGTGATACCACCTGCTTTGTTTTTTTTTTTTTTTTTGCTGAGGATTGTTCTGGCTATTCTTGGACGTTTGTGTTTCCATATGAATTCCTGCATTGTTTTTTCTAGG
>NW_006994369.1:0-888 GCF_000164805.1 Carlito syrichta
TGAGCACTAACTTTCCAGTTAGGAAACATGAATTTTAGTGCTAAAATTACAAATGTCCAAGATATTTTCAAGATGGAATAAAATGTTTAATCTGTTGGTTTCTGCATCAGCAGAACATTATAAATGAAGTGCATACTTATTCGAGGTCTTTATTGCCAAAATGTAAATGTTAGCCGGGCTCTGTGGCTCAGCCTATAATCCCACGCTTTGGAAGGCTGAGGTGAGTGGATTGCCTGAGCCCGCGGATTCGAGACCCGCCTGGGCAACTTGGCGAGACCTCATCTCTACAATAAGTCAAAAACTAGCTGGGCGTGGTAGCAAGCAACTGTAGTTCCAGCTACTTGGAAGGCTGAGGTGGAAGGATCGCCAGAGTCCAGCAGGTCGAGGCTGCAGTGGCCAAGAGTGGCCACTGCACTCCAGTCTGGGTGACAGAGTGAGACTCCAACTCAATAATAATAATAATAATAATAATAATAATAATAATAATAAAATTGTTGAGGGTTTTAATTGATTTTTTCTGCATATCTGTGTTTGTTACCTGAGATTGTGAACTCACATAAGGACAAAATTCTTGCCAGGGATATTTTCACATGGAGTCATGGTAGACAGCACCCTCGTATTCAGGCATCAGCTTATGCTCCTTTCAACAACTTTGTCTAAAATTCCCCTAAGAAAACTAGCTTTCCCACCACTGACCTGGGCACACAAGCCAGAAAAAAAGCCCCTTATCTTTGTCTCCTTCATTTCCTTCATTCAACAACCCAATTATTACTAAAGTCTCATTCTTCATCTCTGTGGCTGCTTCAAACTCGAAATGGTGGCTAGGTGTAAAGTGAATTTTAATTGTCGAAAAGGCAGACGGCTAAGAAAGTTGAGCCAATGATAACG
>NW_006994370.1:0-1091 GCF_000164805.1 Carlito syrichta
CAGCCAGCCCAGGTAAGAAGTCCATGCAGGGTGTAGGCTTTGTGCTTTAGCAAGCAGCAGGTGTGGCTGCCCCTTGGGAAGTGTCACACTCAGCCATCCCTATCCGTCCATCTTCAAGATTCCTGAGGACAGTGGCAAACTCCTGCAAAGACCTTGCTATACACATCTCATCATCTATTTCTGCATCTCCTATGCACTGAAATTTAAATTCATTTAAGGAATCTGCAAACTTCTACTTTGCTGAAAACAAATTCTTGAGTGCGCCGATGAGCGACTTCCCGTCCTTGACGAATTTGTTGGTCTTCTCCAGCTCCGCTTCGTGCGACTTGAGCGTCTCTCGGAAGTGCGGGCTCAATGTCCGAGGACGCGCCCGACTACCGACTCGACCGGCCGCGGCTGCCCCAGGCCAGCAGGAAACGCGGCGGTGGTCCCACTGCGGCGCCAGGAAGCGAGCGAGCAGGCAACCGAGTGTGCCGGCTCCTACCCGCCTCTTTCGACCGCTCGCTCTCCAGCAACCTCGAGTGCCCTCTCACAGTAGCCTTGGCCGCCCCATCGGCGCCTCCCTATATTCTTTGATGGAAGCCTTCTGATGAACACCTCTAATGGATGCTTTCTGAAGGATATCCTCTGATGGTTGCCTGATGGATATCCTCTGATAGATGCCCTCTGATGGCTGCAATATAATAGATGTCCTCTGATGAATGCCCTCTGATGAATGTCCCATGATGGTTTTTCCCTGATGGATACCCTTTGATGGATATCCTCTGATCAGTACTCTCCAATAGTTGCCTTTTAACCTATACCCCCTGATCTGTATTTTCTGATAGATGGTCTCTAATTGATGCCCTCTGATGTATACCCTCTGATCAATGCCCTCTGATGGATGGGGTGTCCTCTGATAATAGCTCCTGACAGATGCCCTCTGATGGATGCCTTCTGATAGATGCCATTGACTGTTGTCCTCTAATGGATGTCCTCTGATGGATGCCTTCTGATAGATACCCTGATTTCAATATATTATGATATATGCCCTCTTATGAATATTCTCCAGTGGATGTCCTTTGATGGATGTCCTCTGAAGTCTGCCCTTT
>NW_006994371.1:0-781 GCF_000164805.1 Carlito syrichta
CTAGGAGAGCTTGGAGCCCTATCTTCAAAGTCCTAAAAGATAAAAAATTTCAACCAAGAATAACCTACCTGGCCCAGTTAAGCTTCATCAGTGAGGGAGAATTAAAATTTTTCCCAGATATCCAATCCCTAAGAAATTATGCTGCCACCAAACCATCTCTACATGAAACACTTAAGAAAGTACTAAACACAGAAGAAAAGGAAAAAAGAACAACATTCTTCACAAGAGTACAGGGAAAAGAATAAAATATACACGAACCAACCCCAAAACCAAAAGAAAGACAAAAGAAAAAAAAAGAAAAAACCAAGTTTAAGAACAACAACTCAATAAGAACTCCATGATAGGGACGAACTCTCACATTTCAATAATTAGTCTGAATGTGAATGGACTAAACGCACCACTGAAAAGACATAGAATGACAAAATGAATAAAATATCACCAGGCAACAATATACTGCCTTCAAGAGACCCATCTCACTAGAAAGGACATACACAGACTCAAAGTAAGAGGATGGGAAACAAATTTTCAGGCGAATGAAACACAAAACAAAGGAGGAGTCGCGATCATAATTTCAGACAAAATACCATTTAAGCTATCAAAAATTTAAAAAGATACAGAGGACCACTACATAATGATAAAAGGTTCACTCCATCAACAAAAAATATCTATCCTAAACATATATGCACCCAACATAGGTGCGCCAAATTCATAAAGCAACTTCTAGGAAAACTAAAGAAAGACATTGACTCTAACACCATCATAACTGGGGACCTTAATACAC
>NW_006994372.1:0-663 GCF_000164805.1 Carlito syrichta
GAGGGAAACATGCCCGGTATGCCAGACACACTTCACAGTAATGCCTCCATGTGTCTATTCAAGTTAGCTATGGGGCTCAGAATAGATACCACAGCTCAGGTGTCCTCCCTGACCTCAGGCAGAGACAGGTGCCCCGCTTGATGTTCCCACAATGCCTTTCACATTAACACTGTTGATAAGTATCTGTTTAGACCTCTGTCATGCCTATTAGATGTTGAGAGTCCCCGAGGGTGGAGGCAGTACACTAGGGTATCCTCAGTTTTACATCATTCTGTCACCGGTGCTTTAACAGTATTGACACAGTATAGATCTTCAATAAAATTTTTTTTTTCAGTGAAGTAATGACTTCGTGACTAAAGGTGAAGTATAGTGCTACAGAGGAATCCTGGAATGGGAGTCAAAAGACCTAAGTTTTAGTCCACATTTATGATGTTACTTTGGGCTAGTTATGAAGACAAATCTGTTTCTTTCACTAAAGCATTTGGACGAAATGACCTGTAGTGTTTCTTTCCAGCTTTGGAAATCTATGACTGTTGATGGGTTATTTAAGTCCAATGATTCTATAACAAAGAAGATGTTAATCTACTAAAATCTACAGTGCCAATTTGGAGGGGGAAAAAAACGACTTTCTTCCAACCAAGTAAGAATAAAGGTTTAAAACGG
>NW_006994373.1:0-3231 GCF_000164805.1 Carlito syrichta
TCCCACAAAGAGTGTAGAAGTGTTGCTTTTTTGCCATATCCTCTCCAGCATCTGTTATTTTTTGAGTTATTGTTGATCGTCATTTGGAGTTAGGTGGTAACTCAGTGTAGTTTTAATTTGCACTTATTTGATGACTAGTGAGGCTGAACATTTTTTCATGTATCTGTTCGCTACTTGTATGTCTTCTTTTGAGAATTGTGTATTCATTCTTTGTGCCCACTTTGTAATGGTGCTGTTTGTTATTTTCTTTTCAGGCTGTTTGAGTTCCTTGTAGAGACTAGATATTAGGCCTTTGTCAGACATAGAGTTGGCAAATACTTTTTTTTCCCAATCTGTGGGCTATCTCCCTGCTCTCTTGATTGGTTCCTTTGGTTTTGGAGAAAGTTGTCAGTTTGATGAGGTTCCACTTGTCTAACTTACCTCTTGTGGCATGGGCACTTAGGGTTTTGATCAGGAATTGGTTGCCAATTCCAATTTCTATAAGAGTGTCTCCTGTATTTTCTAAGGTTCTTATAGTTTGAGGTTTTACATTTAGGTCTCTGGTTCATTTAGAGTTGAGTTTTGTGTATGGGGATAGGTAGGGGTCCTGTTTCAATCTTCTGCATGTGGTCAGCCAGTTTTCCCAGCACAGTTTACTGAATAGGTTCTCCTCTCTCCAGTGGTGGGTGGTGGAGACTTTGTCGAAGATGAGTTGGTTTTGAAATTGAAGTTTTGCTTCTGGAATCTCAATTATATTCCATTAGTCTATATGCCTGTTCTTGTGTCAATACCAGGTTGTTTTGATTATTGTAGCTTTATAGTAATGTTTAAGGTCTGGGAGTGTGATACCTCCTGCTTTTTTTTTTTCCTGAGGATTCTGTATTATTGTTTCTAGGTCTGAGAAGAATGTTGTTGAGAATCTGATGGTTATTGTGTTAAATCTGTAGATTGCCTTATGTAGAATGGATATCTTAACAATGTTGATTCTTGCAATCCATGAGCATTGAATATTGTTCTACTTGTTTGTGTCATCTTTGATTTCTTTGAGCAGTGTTTTGTAGTTTTCATTGTAAAAGTCTTCTACATCTCTGGTTAGAAGGTGTCAAGGTATTTCTTTTTCTTTTTTTTTGTGACTATTGTGAATGGAATTGATTTTTATTTCATTTTTCTGTTTATTTATTCTTGGTGTATAGAAATGTGATTGTCTTTTGCACATTTATTTTATACTCTGAGACCATGCCAAAGTCCTTTATCAGTACAAGGAAGTTTTTTGACAGATTCTTTTGAGTTTTCAAGGTATAGAATCATGCCATTTGGAAAGAGGGATAAATTGATTTCTTTTTTTCCTATTTGGATATGCCTGATTGTTTTCTCTTCTCTGATAGCTCTAGCTAGGACTTCCAAAACTATGTTAAACAGGAGAGGTGAGAGTGGGCATCCCCATCTTGTTCCAGTTTTCAAGGGAAATGGTTCCAATTTCTGTATATTTAGCAGTATACTGGTTGTGGGTTTCTTGTAGATGGCTCTTACTATTTTGAGTTATGTTCCAATTACGCCTAGATGTTCAAGGGTTTTTATCAAGATGTGGTGCTGGATTTTATCAAGAGATTTTTCTGCATCTAATGATATAATAATGTGGTTTTTGTTTTTACATCTGTTGATGTATTTAATTATGTTTTTGGTCTTACAAATGTTGAACCAGTCTTGCATCCCAGGGATGAAGCCTACTGGGTCATGGTGGATGATTTTTGAGATATGTTGTTGAATTCTATTTGCTAGGATCTTGTTGAGAATTTTAGTTTCTATGTTTATCGAGGATATTAACCTGTAGTTCTCCTTCTTTGTTGGATCTTTACCTGGCTTGGGTATCAATGTGATGTTAGCTTCAAAAAATGATTTGGGGAGAGTTCTACCTTTCTCAATCACCTGGAATACTTTCAGTAGGATTGGTAACAGTTTCTCTTTATATGTTTTGTAAAATTCTGCTGGAAATCCATCTGGTCCAGGGCTTTTATTTTGCAGGTAGTTTTCTTATGACATAGTCAATGTCCTGGCTTGTTACTGGTCTATTTAGGGTCCCAATTTCCTACTGTTTCAACCTGGGTAGGTTGTGTGATTTCAGAAAGTCCTCCACTTCCCTTAGGTTTTCAAGTTTTTTTCCATACAAGTGTACATAGTAGTCTCTGATAATCTTTTGTATTTCTTCAGGATCAGTTGTGACTTCATCTTTTGTGTTTCTGATTATGCTTATTTGGGCTTTTTCCCTCTTTTTCTTGGTTGGTCTAGCTAAAGGATTATGAATCTTGTTTATCCTTTCAAAAAACTAACTTTTTTTGTCTCATTGATTTTTTTGTATTATCTTTCTGTCTTCTATGTCCCGGATTTGGGCTTTTATTTTGGTGATCTGGATTCTTCTGTTGAAGTTAGGGTTTTGGTGTTCTTCCTTTTCCAACTTCCTTAGGTGACTTGTTAGGTTGTAAACTTGTGATCTTTCCATTTTCTTCATATATGGTTGCAGTGATATGAATTCCCCTCTTACTACTGTTTTAGTGGCATCCTATAGGTTTTAGTAAGATGTTTCTTCATTTTCATTTGTTTCCAGGTATCTTTTAATCTCCGTTTTGATTTCTATGGTGACCAAGGAGTTGCTTAGCATCATGCTGTTTAATGTTCATGTCTTTGTGGGTTTGAGGGGGGGGACTTTGTTGATGTTAATATTTATTCTTATTCCACTCTGGTCTGAGAAAGAGCATGGCAGAATTTCAATATTATGATTTTTGTTTATATTTGATTTATGGCCAAGGCTGTAGTTGATCTTAGAGTACATTCCATGTGGTGATGAGTAGAATGTATATTGTGTGGTTGTTGGTGGAGTGTTCTGTAGGTAACAATTAAGTCCATTTGGTCAAGAGTCACTTTGGGGTTCTAGATTTCCTTGCGGTTTTGTTTTGTTTTGTTTTGTTTTGTCTTGATGATCTTTCAAGGGTTGTAAGTTGGGTAATTAAAGTCCCCAGGTATGATCGTGTTAGAGTCAATATATTTTAAGTTTGCCTAGAAGCTGCTTTCTGAAAGTTGGTGTTTCTAAGTTATGTGCATATATGTTTGAGATGGATATTTCTTATTGATGGATTGAACCTTTTATCATTATGTAGTGACCTTCTGTATGTTTTTAAATTTTTGATAGCTTAAAGGTAGTTTTCTGATATTAAGATCACCTCTGCTTTCTTTTTGTGTTCAATTCACCTGAAATTT
>NW_006994374.1:0-819 GCF_000164805.1 Carlito syrichta
TCACACTCCTGGCCACTGCAGCCTCAACCTGCTGGGCTCTGGCAATCCTTCTGCCTCAGCCTTCCAAGTAGCTGGAACTACAGGCACATGACACCATGCCCAGCTAATTTTTTGATTTATTGCAGAGATGAACTCTTGCCAAGTTGTCCAGGTGGGTGTCAAACCTGTGCGCTCAGGCAGTCTACTCACCTCAGCCTCCCAAAGTTCAGGATTACAGGCTGAGCCACCGAGTCCGGCTTCTGAATACTTTTTAATCTGAGTGTTTCCTATGGCATACATTTTGAACAAAGGTTGGTTAACATTCTTTAAATTTATAGATTCTCTCCCATGTATGCAATCTAACTTCAAACAAACTTTTAGCTGGTTAAAGGCTTAATCATTTTCTACATTTGTACATTCAAAATATCTCTGGCGTAAGTAAAGGTAATGGTACTCTTTACATCTGGAAACTTCTCACCATATTCTGTAGTTTATACATACACGAAATTTAGAGTATATGAATTTTTTGATGTTGAGAAAACATGGAAAAACAATGCAAAACTTTGCTCCATTCTTCCCATATATAAGGTTTGTATATATATATATATATATATATATATATATATTCTCATATGTCAACCAAGTATTGAAATGAGAGCTAAAGGCTTTTGTCACATTTCTTCTCATTTGTGTGACTTCTCCTCAGTATGGATTCTCTTTTTGTCCAACAGTCCAAAATGAGAGCAAAAGGCTTTACCACATTTTTTCACATATTGTAGGGTTCTCCCAGTATGTACCTTGATGTGTCGAGCAAGCTTTGAATGGGAGTAAAAGGCTTTA
>NW_006994375.1:0-4643 GCF_000164805.1 Carlito syrichta
ATTTTGTTACCTGCTTTATCTTGATATTTGGTGAAGTATTTTCCTTCAGTCCTTCCTCATCTTCAGAGACCACTTTCCTTTCCTTCACACCAGCTTCCTTAAGGTGAATTTGATCCTAACATGAAACATTCTCACTAATGACTTAATTCCCATGAACAACAAGTCTATGTAGTTATCATATGATTTTAATCTAAGACATGAATTATTTGTTCCTCATCAAAGCTAACACATACAATGAAAATCCTGCAGTGAATGTAAATGGCTTACCTCCGAAACTCCTGAGGAGTTTGTCAAAATAACTTTCGAGTTCTCTGTGGATTTTTTTCTTTCCAATATCTGCATATACGATAGAAATAATTCAATAGAAGCACTGAGTGATATGATAAAATGATTAAACAACACATATACACAACTCCCAGTGAGTGATTTCAAAAGCTGGATACCACTATATTTTATGGGGAAGTAGACTATTCATTCTGGGGCTAGAGCAAAAGTCAAGCACATAAAGAAATGAGGAACAAAGAACCATCTTGAAGCATGAATATTTGGTGGCATCATCCACCATCTTCCTGTTTAGAAGAAAATGGAATGGATGACTGGATGACAAGGAGAAAGCAAAGAACATGCCACATCGTTCAAGTCAAGCTGCTCAACGGAAATTTTCTTACAACGATGAATTTCTTAATGAAATATTTAAAAAGTACAACATTAAAAAAAACTTTCCCAGTTCACATTGAAAATTCTCCATTCAGCATGAGGTATGTTAGGAACTGTTTAACTTAAAAATATTTCTTTATCCGTTATATATTTTCTGTTTTCTTAAATGTGTCTTGAAGTGCAGTGCTGAATGTTGAAATCATCTCTCAGTTTGTAAAAATATAACCTATTTTTTTATTTTCTTGAATATAAAAAGTCATTGTGGTATTAGCACTGCAATTCCAGATCACTGGTCAGAAGATTCAAAACTTTAGACACCCAAACCTTTACTGCAGGGAAAGCAAGAGAAAATTTAGAGAACAATTCATCCAAAAGATGAAAAACCTTAAAAGCCAAATGATGGTAAAATTTAACGGCTACATTCTTACCAAGTTCTGCTTTTTGGGGAACTCTCAAATTGGAACTTGGTATATGAACTTTGAATGACATAATTTATAACTGTATTAGTTTCCTCAAATGTTTTGGCAATTTTCTTCAATAAAACATATGGAAACATGAAGAATTCTCAGAATAGGATTAAAATAGCCAGCAAGAAGCAACTAGAGTATGTTTATCCCACAGAGTGAATCAAAATAGTGAAAATTCCTCAACACCCAGAGAAGAATAAGACTAGCAGCACACACCCAAGTCTTATCAGAAAAGTGAGAAGATCCACAGAGTGCAAAGAAGGGAAATATCAATCAGCCTGGATTGGAACTAGCCAGACTTGCTTGAATCACCACACAAACCATGAACAGCCTCCAGATACAGCAGGAGAGGTGAGTGGGGAGAATTCAGTTCTGTGCTCATGCCACAGACTTTGAAGTCCCCTTGAGCCTCACAGTTTCCCTCATGGGAAACTGCCTCATTCACAGTTGTGCTTCGCCAAAACTCATGCGAAGTAGTGCAGGAAAAAGAGCCCTGAGTGACTCCAGCAGTCATTTCCTGGGAATTCAACCCTTGCTGACCACTGCTATCTAGCAAGCCCGGGAGGGAATGGGCCCCACAGCAGCCGCAGATAGTTTCTGGCTGGGCAGACTCCTGTGAAAAGACCTGGGCTGGCCACACTTTTACATTCTGAAAGCAGATTACCTGAGGCTAAAGCAGAGGAGATGGGTGGGACTTGTTGCCTCAGCAACTTTTCACTCCCCTTGTACATTCTTTTGTGTATCCTCTAATGTAACAGCAGTGTTACATCAAGCCTTCCTAATCCCCACTGGGATAGCCAACAGTGCACACAATGCTTTTCTTCTTGCATCCCCCTCGAAGGCTGAAAACAGAGAAGTTAGGAGGATTGCTTGAGATCAGGGATTAGAGACCAGTCTGGGCAACATAGTGAGACTATGTTTTTACCAAAAAAAAAAAAAAAAAATCAAAAAATTAGTTGGACATGATGGAATACATCTGTAGTCCCATCCACTCAGGAGACTGAGGAGGATGGATATCCTGAACACAATAGGTCAAGGGTGTAATGAGTCATGATTGTGTCTGACTCAGAAAAACCAAAAACAAATTAAAAAAATAGATGCTGGCATGGATTCAGAGACAAGAGAAGACTTATACACTGATGGGAATGAAAAGTAGTGCAACCTCTATGAAGATTTCTCAAAGAACTAAAAGTAGATCTACGTTTGATCCAACAATCCCACTACTTAGTATCTACCAAAAGAAACAGAAGTTGTTATTTAAAAGACACCTGCACTCGGATGTTTATCGCAGACAATTCACAATGACAAAGATGTGGACCTAACCTAAATGCCCATCAGCTAATCAGTGGATACTGAACATGTGGTATACCATGGAATATTATTCAGCCAAAAAAGAATGAAACAATGTCTTTTGCAGCAACTTGGATGGAATTGGAGAACATCATCCTATGTGAAATAATGCAAAACAGAAAAGGAAAGTCTGCATGTTCTCACTTATACATAGGAGGTAAATGCAAGGTCTGCAAAAGCATATAGAATGCTTATAATGGATGTTGGAGTCTCAGGAGGTGGAGGGTGGAAAGAGGCGGAAGGATGAATTATCACCTATTGGGTACAATCGCACAGATGGGGGTAGTGGGTACACTTAAAGACCAGACTTCCTTACCACTATACAATGCATTCTTATAACCAAAAGCTATTTGCACCCCTAAAGCTACTGAAACAAAAAAGGAATTATTATTTTACTAATAATTTTGAAATGTGATCCAGCAAAACCAAGTGTTTTGCTTTGTATTTATTGCTTCATCAAAGAGAATCTTATTTTGCCTGTTACTTCCGTGAAAATGTTTCTTTCATGGATTAGTTTACGTATACATGTAATAAAAGAATCAGAATTCAAAAACATTAATTATAGTGGTGCAAAAACCTGTCATAAAGGGTGTGACTCCTTATCCACAGGAGGAAAGTACTATGTTACATGTATGGAGTTTGCTTTGAATGTGGACAGCTTATAGAACCATATTAAACAGGATACTACATCAAAGAAGAGGTAGCTGAACTGAGGGGGGAAGTAATTTAAAGGGAAGCTATGTGAAAATATAAATGGAAAGGACCGTGATACCTTCTGTTCCCAAAAGGATATTTCTTCCGCTAGTTCTGTGTTTTCCTTTTCGAGATTATTGATCTTCTCAGAAATCTGCTGTAGGTTTACTAAAATGATATTAAAACTATCTCTAAGCTTAGAAAAACACTAGAAAATTATATTTATCCATTATATTAGTAGAGTCAAACATTATCTAAAACTATAAACATAAAAATAAGTTGTTAGCTTTAGTTTTGTGCCTGAAGATAGCAAGTTTTATTTAGTTGCAATTAAATGCAATAAGACAAAGATAAATATAAGAACTCTGTTTCAGTAAAGCTCCCATTTGAATTTTTTTCAAATAGTGAGAACCACTTTATCTTTACCTAATTTATCTCCCATCAATAAACTCTATTCTTCTTAGAAAATGTCAAGACTTTAAACAGTTTCTTCATAATCAGTGACAAAACAGATGATTGAAAAAACAAGCATCCTATTTACAATACTTCTGTTCTCCAGTTACCAGAGCAAATAAATAGTTCCCATCAAAGAGGTGCTTATTTGGACAAGTTTGACTACTTTCAGTCACTCTTCATTGCCTGCTGAAAGCCTTCCAGTGACTTCATGCTACCCAGCAGGCTGTCCTTCTTGAGAGATGATAGTGGCTCCTGTGACAAGCTTTATGAAATCAAACACACTTGGGTACAATCATGGAATTACCACTTGGTCTCTCAATGATCTGGATAACACACACTCCCTCTGAGACAAACCTTTTCATCTCCAAGATGAGAATGTTACTACCCATCATCAAGGTGAATAACATCCATAAAGCACTCATCCTATAGGTGAGTCACACATGCAAACACCTAGAACTTAGCCCACAACTCCAGAACCTTTTGACAGGTACTTAATTCTCCCGTCTGACCCCAATCTTATCTTCTATTTGTCCATTGCAAGAGCTCTGCAGCCCAGGGTTCACTGTTCTCAACACCATCAATGCTGCATTCATGGTAACAAACCCTAGCAGTCGAGAGCTTACTATATGCCAGATAGCCACTCTGCCTCTCAACAGAGTATATATCTTAATCGTCACAGTCTAGGAAAAATGCACAGAATACATTTCTCACAATTTACAGCAAACTGATTACCTTCATTCTCCACCAATAGTAATGGCTCTCATAACTTAACACTCATAACACATGTTATAAACCACCAGTATGGCATACATTTGTCTGGCAATATCTGGGCTCTTCTCTAAGCCTTATGTTTCTTAATAGGCTCAGGAAGTTTATTGAAAGCTCAACATTTTGTGCAAGATTAACTCATACTCTTTCCCTACTCCTATGATATTTTCCTCCTCCTCATCTCTTGTCTCAATAAATAGTAAGTCCCTCAATAATTTCACTTAGAGTTCACCACAAGAAGAGTAAAATTTT
>NW_006994376.1:0-579 GCF_000164805.1 Carlito syrichta
CTTTGTGCCACTATCAACAGTTCAGGCTGTGTCACTCTCCTCCCCTCTACCCTCGCCAGTCAGGAGCTCAATGCAGGACAACTTGGGGGAAATGCAGCCAGCGCTTTGAAGACACATTAAATAAAAAGCAGCTTCCACAGTACAGGTGTTACCTTTTCTTCTTTTCTCTCTTTAAATGACATTATCTCTTCCTCACTCTTCTGCCTTGGGAAAGATCTACAGAGGATGATGCTTCTGGGAAGTTGTGGCTCTTAAAGTCATGCTTAGACGCCCCTGAGTGTGAGTGTAGACCCAGGCAGCTTCATGGTGCAGATGAATCGTGCTACGATAGATCTGTCTATAAGCCTGCTCCCAACTAGGGCCCATGGTCTCCCTTTCAAGCTGTGGTGCTCAGGGAAGCGATGCAGAACTCCCCTCCCCCACCTCTCTCTCTTCCCCTACCCCCCGTTAGGGACTCAGGAGGAGGCTGGGAGAGGCTTTGGTTATGGTTTTGGATGTTCTTCCCTTGAGCCTAGTCGTCTTTTCTGGCTGCCTCCATTGTGGGGCTCCATGACCCAGCTCTGGCTCTGGGCTGTGGTC
>NW_006994377.1:0-793 GCF_000164805.1 Carlito syrichta
CTACCTATCTAGAAATCTGGATAGCCAAGTGACTTAACTAGGTGACATAACACCATAGCCTCATGGCTAGCCTGCTCACAAAACTAGCTACCTACCTACGTAGCCTGCTGGCTTGTCAGCTGCGTTAACTACTTAAATACCTAGCTAACATGTTGGCCAGCAAGCTCACTTAACTCCATGACTTAACTAGCTTGCCACCTGGCTAGCCAGCTGATTTAGCTAGCTAACACTGTTTAGCTGATTTAGCTAGCCAACTGATTGAGCTAGCTAACACTGTTTTGCAGCAGTCTAGACACCTGACTTAACTAAATGACTTAACTTGCTAGCAACCTAGGTAGCCAGATGACTTAACTAGCTGACTTAACTAGCTAACTACCTAGCTAGCCACCTGACTGGTCAGCTGACGTAACTAGCTTACTTATCCTGCTTGCCAGCTGGCTGGCCAGCCTACTTTACTAGCTGACTTATGTAGCTAGAGTGCTGGCTGATGAACTGAATTAACTAGCTGATTTAACCAGCTACCCAGCTGGCTAGCCTGCTGACTTAACTAGCTAGCTAGCTACCAACTAGCTGGCTGGGAAGCCAGCTGAATTAACTAGCTGACTTAACTTTCTAGCAAGCTGGCTAGCCAGCTGACGTAACTAGCTTGCTACCTAGATAGCCAGCTGGGAAGCCAGCTGAATTAATAAGTTGACTTAATCTGCTAGTCAACTGGCAAACAAGCTGACTGAACTAGCTGACTTATCTCGTTAGCCAGCTGGCAAGCCAGCTGAATTACCTAGCTCTCTACATA
>NW_006994378.1:0-700 GCF_000164805.1 Carlito syrichta
ATAACATGGAGATTTACAAAGACGTAAGTATTTGGGCTCTGAAGTAGTATAAAAATTTAGAAAATTAAAAATTCTGGAAAATTGATTATGATCTTAGAAAAGAAATGTTCAAGTCCTGTAGGAAAAACTGCTCAAAGGCAGTTACACAGTACTAAAAACATCCAAAAACTTTCTAAACTAAAGAAAGTGCTAAAATATTGTTTGGTTATGTTATAACCAAGCCTCAACAGGACTCCATGACCATAATAATAAAAGTCTACCTCTTGGCAACTGCCTCAGGTTCCCTCCCAGTTTGGGAGTTTCTCAGTCTGCATTATAAAAAAAAAACTAGCTCTTTTAGAGGATTCTTGAATGGTTACATATCACTGGAGAAATTTTTGGATAGGTGTGAACACATGGTTCTCTTCACTTCTTGGGAATGAAATCCACCTTGTCTACCACATTTGACAGAGCACTGGACACCAGTGCTAGAAGCCTAAGAAATGATCAGTAGTCAAGTTAACAAACATTATGATGTCAAAGTTCTGAGACTGATGTCATGAATGACAATTTGAAATTCTTTTTTCCCTGACTTTACTTAACTCTTTTAATGTAATATTAGCCTTTTAGTCAATCTACGGATTTATGAAATAACGACTAAGTTATCATCATTCTTCTCAGACATGGAAAATTGCAATAAAGTATTCATATGAAATGATAA
>NW_006994379.1:0-710 GCF_000164805.1 Carlito syrichta
CAGGGATGTGAGACACCGCCCCCAAAGTGGAGAAACTGAGGCACAAAAGAGCTGACATGAGCAGTCGTGTGAGTACCATTCTGTACAGTGTGAGTCATGTGAATGCACTCTGTCCCCTCACATGTACACACACACACACACACACACACACACACACACACACACACACACACACACACACTCTGAGTTTTACAGTTCTCTAAAATTTATGAGGAAAGTCAAGTACCCGGAGATCTCTTAATTAAGCAGCCTTCCCCTAGGAGAAAGGAAATGGCCTTCCACATTCTTAGCACCGACATCAGATGGCATGATTTACTACCCAAGGCTTGTGTTTCTCCCCCCATCAATTCCCCTCTAGTGCAAACATCTATCACTTTGAAGGCGGTTCAAATACCACCTTCCCTCCTCCCCCAGAACCCTTTCCCAGTGCCCTCAAGGCCCTCAGCATTTCCTTGGATCTGTCTCTTTGCCCCAGAGGTTCAGGGTCAGGCTGGAGCCCAGAACAGACATCCTGCTGCAGCCTGACCCGGGACAGGGGAAGCCCCTCTCACCCGGGGCTGGCATCAGGGGCTGCCCCGCTCCTGTGGGAATGTGAGGGCTGGTGCCGGGGTCCCTCCTTGGTCCACTGTGGTTGTGATGGCTGCCATAAAGATATATGGGTTTAATCAGGCCCCCTGACAGGTAAAGATCCTGACAACGAGGACAGTTTG
>NW_006994380.1:0-3543 GCF_000164805.1 Carlito syrichta
CCCCTTCTCAGCCTCCCCTGCTCCTCCATGGCAGGACCGTGGGGGCCGGTGCTGTGGGCCCATCTCTCTCATGGCCAGACTCCTTACCACCCACAAAACATCCCCCCTTCTCTTCCCTGGCCCCACCCAGGTCACCAATCAGAGAGGTCACCAAGGCAAACTGAAATCAGCTTATCAACAGTGACCATGCAAAACTGTTCAGAAACAGAATTAAGACAAATGATGCCTCCCGGTCAGACCACAATGCTAGGTCCCATAATAGCATCAAACTCCAAAGTGTCATCCCCCCATCCCGTGTGATCTCTCTGGACCCAGAGAGTGACACACAAGGCAGCAGCTAGGAGGGGATGGGACACAGGCCAGACCCGCCAGAAGCCGGACAGGTTGTCATGGTCACGGCTCCTTCCTGGACCTGCCAGTGTGGATAGTCTTCTCCCACAACACCCCTGGCATGGTCACACCATCCCCTTCAGCCCCGTCACCAAGAGCAAATGGACAGTGGCCACTGTGACACAAACAGAAGATGCAGCAATGTGCAGGTGGCCCTCTTGTGTGTGGAGATGAGCTCCGTGTGGAGACCCCATGACCACCAAATGACCAGGCACAGGCCAGACCACCATCTGGCCCCCATGGCCAACTCACAGAATCATTAGCTAAACAGATCAGGAATGGCACACTGCTGTCCACGGGCCAAGCCTATCTTTGCAATAAAGTTTTATTAGGACACAACAATGCCCACTTACTTTGGCCACTTTTTTGCTACAGGGGAAGGGGAGACACAGACCCCATGGCTGGCAAACACAAATTACTCTCTGGCCTGAAGCATGACGCTTTTCCCTGTTTTGTTATTTTGCCCAAAGCTTTCGGGTGGTTTGTGACACAGCAAAGATTAATCAATACACAAACCTGACCGGGCTTGGTGGCTCAGCCTGTCATCTCAGCACTTTGGAAGGCTGAGGCGAGTGGATTACCTGAGCCAGCGGTTTCAAGACCCACCCGGGCAACTTGGCGAGACCTCGTGTCTACAAAAATAAAAAATAAAAAATGATCCAGGCATGGTAGTGCACACCTGTAGTTCGGGCTTCTTGGAAGGCTGAGGCAGAAGGATCACCGGAGCCCAGCAGGTCGAGGCTGCGGTGGCTGGGAGCATGCCACTAAACTCCAGTTGGGTGACAGAGTGAGACTCCAACTAAAAACAAGCAAACAAACAAAAAACACACAAGCCTGAGTTTAACAGCTATGTGTCGGCCATCTCTATCTCAAAGGTCAGGAAGCTGAGGGTCACAGTGTGAAGGGTCCAGTCGCTTGCCCATGGTCACACCGGGGTGAGTCCATGGGGGATCCGGCAAGGTGGGAGTTAACCCTGTGTGTCTGACATTCAAGGCCCCAGCCCCTCCATGCAGGCTGCTCCCAACGCAGTCCCTAGTTCAGTGATTCTCCATCTCCTCTCCCCTACTCTCTCCTCTCTCTCATCAATAAAAGATGGTGGGGTAAAATTTCAGGTGAATAAAAAGCTCATCTGTGTCAGGAAGAGCCACTGTGGGCTGAGGAGTCTGATGTGGAGACATGCACTTGGTAACCAGGCTTGGGGTGGGGACAGGGGTGGCAGGGCCACTTGGAGCTCCCAGAGGACAGGGGACCACTTGCAGCTTCAGCACACAAGGGGTGTGGGGTGTGGGGCTGGCCCAGGGCTGCCGATGCCCCCACAAGGAAAATTGGTGGGAAGTGTCATCAGGCATCCCACCCCCTCAGCACACACTGTCTTCCCTGCACTCTGAGAGACCGAGGCAGCAGGACCACTTGAGCCCAGGAGCTCAAATCCAGCCTGGGCCACATCGCAAGACCTCATCTCTACAAAAAAAATCAAAGATAGCCGGGCATGGTGGCAAGCCCCATCCCAATAGACCAGTGGAAGGAGCGGGGGAGACAGGTATGTCAGAGACATCATGATCCACGCGTTGTGTAGGTGATACCAACACCAGTCAGGACCCCGAGTGCCATTGACACCGCAAGGTGCTTATTTCCATCTCGACTTTATGTAAGTAACTTTGCTCAATGTGCTCAGTCAAGTGAGATGTGTTAGTGCCCCCATTTCAAGGATGAGGGAATCGAGGCCCAGAGAGTTTGACTGGCTGGCCCCAGGTCACACATCACAGAACTGCTGGTTAATTACAACCCCTACCTACTCAAGGGCATGCTGTGAGGGAAGTGAGACCAAACAACCCCAAAACATAAAGATTCCAGGGCAAGACCAGAGAGGCAGGGGGCTCATCGTGGCCGGTGCTGTGCTCCCCACTTGGCCACAATTTTCCAGACAGATGATCCATCACCCACATGTAGAAAGAGTGACACTCCTTTCTACTGGGACAAGCCTGATGTCCGGGCTCCAGGCTTGCCCGAATCTCTCAGCAGAAGTCCTTGAAGAGCTGGAGCCATCTGTGGACTCTTGCCTCCGTCCCTGCTGCCTTCACTTACCCTGAAGGGCTCCAGGAGAGTGGCAACGCAGACACAGGGTTACCGGGCCAGATTTCATGAACAGGGGAAAATCAAGGTACAGGTTACACAACCATCTTGTTAGGCCCAGAGTCTTCAGATTGGGGTGCATGGACCCAGTCCAACTGGGACCAGCTCAGTCCAATTCAGACATGTCCAACTCATGGCTGGCAGGTCATAAACGGCCCGAGACAGCCAGTCATGCATCCACACATCTTTCAATGTCATGTGTTTTTATCTTTTATTTTCTTTGTGACCCTGTGCATCATTCCACTTTTGAAGTTCACCATCACAGTTTATTTCTGACATCGCTTTCTGACGGCACATCCCTTGGTGAGCCGCTGTTTTCAGTTACGACGTGTACGGAGGACAAATTGAACAACTGATTCTGATGAGCACCTTGGGAACTAACAACTGAAACCACGTCCATGAATTCAGACATCGATGGATTTGTCTTACAAAAACAAGGTCAAATTTTTCACTGGTTTTATATTGCTCTCATTTTTCTAAACTTTATGATTAAAAAAAAGCATATCTTGCCAGGCATGGTGGCTCATTTCTGTCATCTTAGCACTTTGGGAGGCCAAGATGAACGGATAGCCTGAGCCCACCAGGCTTTCCTAGATTCAAAAACCAGCCTGGGAAACATGGCAAGACTTCATCTCTACAATAAATAAAAAAACTAGCCAGGTATGGAGACATGTGCCTGTGGTTCCAGCTATTTGGAAGGCCGAGGTGGAAGGATTTCCTGAGCCCAGCACGTCGAGGCTGCAGTGGCCTTGAGCGAACCACTGCACTGCAGCCTGCACAATAGAGAGAAAAAAAAGAACTTTTTCTTTTTTTACATAAATGTACACACACACATACATGCACACTAACGAGATTATATACTTTATGTGTGGCCCAAGACAACTCCTCTTTGCTCAGTGTGGCCCAGGGAAGCCAAAAGGTTGGACATTCCTGGTCAAAAGGGATGCAAGTCTTTCCTGAAATTGATGGCATTCCTGCCCCAGAACCAGGGAGCTGGTGGGTGCAAACCCAGGTGATGGG
>NW_006994381.1:0-1230 GCF_000164805.1 Carlito syrichta
CATGGGGGGAATCTAAGCTAAGGGATATCAAAACATCGTAGATATATGCTTCATCTTCTTCTTTCTGACCTGTCTTCCTCCTCCCATGTTTTTCCAACACTTTTCACTTTTTGTAAAATTATGTCCTCAAAAGTGAACAATTTAAACCTGAATTCAAAAGTGAACAAACACAGTTTAGCAGATTCGTGCTCTCCAACAGTACATTGAAGGAGTTTATGAAATGTGCCTTTCGGTGTGGAAGAGAGAGGCTCAAAGGTAGAAGTCACATACCCACTGTCCTATGCAGTGGGCCATGACTTGGCTAGGAGGATGTGGATCGAGTGAAGGGTTACCATTTCAGCATCTCTTTCATCAGGATCCCTTGCTGTTAATGGTGATTTCATTCCTTGCCTTTTGTCTTGGCGTTGGCACCGGGAGCGCATCTCCAACCGTCCTTTGTAACATTTAGTAGCCTTAACAAATCCTCCTTGCTCCTGTGGAAAGCTTCCTCACGTTGTTATTCAGAGGAACTGAACCAGTCAGTGGGACTGTGTTGCCTCATCGCACCCAGCTCAATTTTGGTTCAAAAGAGAAAAGATAGTAGTGAATTGAAGAAAAGGGAACACATGACAAGGTATATTCTTACCAAATCAAGTCTGCAGCCATTCAGGGGAGTAGAAGAGAGGACAGGGACAGAAACAAAGAATAGATTGCCCATTATGCCTTTGCTTCTAAAGTTAAGATGCTGGACTCTAGCATCCAGTGGCTGTGGAAGAAAAACTTGACCAATCACAGGTCCCAGTAATGAGTATGCTGTAGGAGGATAAAGAAGACTGTTTTCTGATGCTTTAGCATCAGCTTAAGAGCTACTTGGCTTTAGCCAAAAGACTTTTCAGTCTTAGATGGAAAACTGAATTCAGACTACTAGAACCTAGCTGGGAGAGAAGGAGGCCAATCCAGGAGTAAAAGCCTCAGGAAGAGGATAGAGCCAGGTCATGTATATGGCCAGTTCTCCAGGTGATAACTAGTCGTGGGTCTTATCATTTTCAGGCACAACTTGGAATGATTTGTCAGTTAACCTGTGAGTCCGACACGGTGGCGTGCATCTCAAATACCTTCCAGCTACAAGGAAGGGTGAGTCGGGGGCATAGCCTGAGTCCACCCGTTGGAGTCTGCGATGCCCATGAGCACCTCACTGCACTCTAGCCTGGGCGACAAGAGTGAGAATTCACACAAAAAAAGAAACAAGAT
>NW_006994382.1:0-761 GCF_000164805.1 Carlito syrichta
CGAAATCTGGCTCATCACATGCAGAAGAATGAAACAGGACCCCTACCTATCACCAGACACAAAAATCAACTCTAAATGGATCAAAGACTAAATGTAAAATCCCAAACTTTAAGAATCTTAGAAAATGCAGGCAACACCTTTACAGAAATTGGAATAGGTAACCAATTCCTGATCAAAACCCCAAAAGCCCTTACCACAAGAGTTAAGATAGACAAGGGGTATCTCATCACACTGAAAAGCTTTTGCAAAGCAAAAGAAATCACCAAAAGAGTGGAGAGACAGTCTATAGAATGGGAAAGAATATTTGCCAACTGTATATCTGACAAAGGACTCACATCCAAAATCAACAAAGAACTCAAATGTGCTGAAAGGAAAAAACAGCCCTATTCAAAAGTGGATAGAAGATAGGAAAAGACATTTCCCAAAAGGCAAAAACAGCCCTATTTAAAGATGGATAGAAGATAGGAATAGACATTTCCCAAAAGAAGACATATGAGCAGCCAACAGATACATGAAAAAGTATTCAACCTCACTAATCATCAAAGAAATGCAAATCAAAACCACACTGAGATACCACCCAATTCTAGTCAGGATAGCCATCATTAATATCTCAAAAGACAACAGATGCTGGAGAGGATTCAGAGAACAGGGACAGTTTCTACACTCTTGGGGGGAGTGTAAATTAGTACAACTTCTGTGGAAAACAGTGTGACAATTTCTAAAAGATGGGAAAGAAGTTTTTAAAAAGATAACTATAATCA
>NW_006994383.1:0-677 GCF_000164805.1 Carlito syrichta
AAACTGTTCATGTTAAGCTATAGTGCAGAACCATTCACAAAGAAAATGGATGACTCTAGCCTAATTCCACAGACTTCTTTCCCGACTGCCCTTTAACAAGTAGTGTGTATTTTAGTAGCTTTCAGCTCACAAATTCCATGATTTCTCTGTGATGAGAGCAAATCAGAGTGGGTATGAATGGCCACTAACCTCAAGGTGAAGATTCTCCTCTGAACTTGACTTTAGAAAGCATGGTCCTCCTGTCTTATGCTTCAGAAGCCTGGTTTCACAAGCTCCCTGTGAGCTGGAGAGAGGAGCTAGGGTGTGCCAGAGCCAAGAGAGCAATGGTTGCAGAGGCCTATCTACAGCAGCCTCCTCCCTCCCCTCATTCACTTGCTGGTGCTGGGCTCCGGGACAGGACACTGACAGTCTGTTTCATTTGCCCTGGCACCAGAGAGTAAGCTCGTTAGGTCCCTCACCTGATGAGACAGCATCAAGTGTGTTACACTCTCCACCTTTACAAGGGTTTTACGACACCAAGAGTCCCTCTTAAGAATCATTTGTCACTATAATTATGTAGACAACACCAGAAAGAAAAAAAAACCCAAACCATGGAATCACAGTGGAAAAAAAATGATGAGTTCATTCAAAACATCCGCACATGCCATGCCCCTTGTGTGCCAGGCACTGGACTAAGG
>NW_006994384.1:0-3420 GCF_000164805.1 Carlito syrichta
GTTAAGTCAACTAGTTAAATAATCTGGCTAGCCAGCTGGCTATCTAGGTAGTAAGCTAGTTAATTCAGCTGGATAGCAAGAGGGGTAGCAGGTTAAGTCATCTAGTTAATCAGTTGGCTTCCCAGCTTGGTAACTAGGTAGCTAGTTTTTTAAGTCACCTGGCCAGCCATCTGGTTACCTGGTTAAGTTAGCTAGTGAAGTCAGCTGGCCAGCCAGCTGGCTAGATAGGTAGCTAGGTAATTAAGTCAACTAGTTTAGTCAGCTGTCTAACATGGTAGTTAGCTAGTTAAGTAACCTAGTTAAGTCAGATCGCTGGACATTTGGTTAGCTAGGTAGGTGGATAATTAAGTCAGCTGGCAAGTCAGCAGTTTATGTAGGTATGTAGCTCCTTAAGTCAGCTGGCTAGCCATCAGGCTATATAGTTATGTCAGCTCGTTAAATCAGCTGGTTATCCAGTTGTCTAGCCAGGTAGCAATCTGGTTAAATCTGCTGACTAGCGAGCTGACAACTTCACTAATTCAGGTAGTTAAAACAGCTGGCTAGGCTGCTGGCTAGCTAGGTAGCTAGGCAATTAAGTCAGTTGGCTAGCCAGCTGACCAACTAGTTAAGTGAACTAGTTTAGGCAGCTAGATTACCAGCTGGCTAACTAGTTAAGTCAGCTCATTAAGTCAGTTATCTAGCCATTTGGCTAGCTGGTTAAAAGTTAGTTACATCAGATGGGTAACCAGCTGGCTCGAAAGTTATTTCAACTAGTTATGTCAGCTGGCTAGCTAGGAAGCTAGCTAGTTAAGTCAGCTAGACATGTGATATAGCTTTCTAGTTTAGTCAGCAAGTTAAGACAGCCAGCTATATGATAGTTATATGATGTCTAGTTATGTCAGCTAGATCAGTCAGCTGGCTGTCCAGCTGTCTAGCTAGGTAGTCAGTCAGTCAACTCTGCTGGCTAGCCAGCTGGCTACTTCGTTAAGTAAGCTAGTTAAGCCAGCTGGCTAGCCTGTTGATTATCTAGGTAACTAGGCAATTAAGTCAGCAGGCTAACCAGCTGGCTAGCTATTTAATTCATCTAGATAAGTCAGCTGGCTAGCCAGCTATCCAGCCAACTAGCTATTCAGCTATCTAAGTCAGCTAGAAAACCAACTAGCTAGTTAATTCAGCTAGCAAGTCAGCTAACTCTTCAGCTACCTACTTAATTCTGCTAGGTAGTCAGGTTGCTAGTCAGCTAGTTAGTTAAGTCAGCTAGCTAATCAGCCATCTAATCACCTAGATAGTTAAGTCAACTATCTAGCTAAGTAGCCAGTTAGCTAGCTAGTTAGGTTGGCTTGCTAGACAGCTAGATAGTTTGTTTGCTAACTATGTCAGCTAGAAAGCCAGCTAGCTAGACTACTAGCTAGTTAAGTCAGCTAGCAAGCCAGCTTGTTACTTAGCTAACTAGTTGGCTAGCAACTCAGCTAGCTGGTCAGCTAACTAGTGGGCTTGCTCACTTTCCATCACGTCAGCTAGCTAGTCAACTAGATCACCTGCCAAACGGTCAGCAAACTAGTCAGGTCGCTTGCCAGCCAATGGGTCAACTAACTTATTGGCTCGCTCGTGGTCCAACAGGTCAGCTAACTAATCGGCTTGCTCGCCAGCAGACCAGTTAAGTCTGCTCACCAGACAGTTCGCTCATCTGCCCACCAGTTAAGGTAACTCACACGTCAGCTCACTCTCTGACTGACTAGTTAAGTTTCCTCACCGGATGGCTCACTCGCCGGCCAACTAGTTAAGTCTTCTGACCAGTCGGCTCACTTGCCAGCCCACTAGTTAAGTCAGCTGACACGTTGACTCACTCTCCGTCCAACTAGTTAAGATAGCTGACCAGTCTGCTCACTCGCTGGATGATTATTTAAGTCAGCACACTTCTCGGCTCACTTGCCGGCCAAGTAGTTGTCAGCTAACTGGTCGGCTAGCTAGTGGGCAAACTAATTAAGTAAGCTAACCAATCACCTGAATAGTTGGCCAACTTGTCAGCAGGCAAGTTAGGTAAGCTAAGTAGTCGTCCTAATAGTTAGGTCAGCTAACTTGTTGACCAACTAGTCGGCTGACTAGTACAGCAAAGTTGCCAGCCAACTAGTTAAACGAGTGAACAAGTTGGAAAACTAGTCAAACAACTAGTTAACCCAGTTAACTAATATGCCACTAGTTGGCCAACTATTAAGAGCCACTAGTCGGCCAACTGTTAAGAGCACTCTGGGAAGTCAAGGCGGGAGTATGGCAGGAGCCCAGGAGTCCAAAGTCAGCCTGGGTCATTCTGGGAGACTCTATATTCACACCAATCAAAACAGGGGGTTCTGGAGTCGAGGTGCACATCGCCCCAGTCACTCCGGAGACTGAGGAGGAAAGATCACCAGAGGCCACAATTTCGAGGCTGGCATGATCAACGGTCCTGTCCCTGGGCCCCAACCTGTGCCACAGAGCCAGACTTTGTCTCCAAAAACATCAGAATCACACACAGATTCTCAACTTTGCGAGGTGTGTTCACAGGGCGACTGGCTTTAGAGCCAGAAATAATGGAATTGGGCAGGAAGAAATGTCCCTGGGTGAGGGATGTGTCCCTGGCCTTTCTTAGTGGAATGTCATCATTGCCGAGTCAGAGGCTCGACCTTCCTGGGGATCATTTCTCACCTCTGAAAGGACAGCAGGCATGAACCAGGCCAGGGAGCCAAGGGAACTCCCTCAACAAAGCAGGGGCAGCCATTGGGGGGGTTGGGCCTGGAAGGTGCCGAGCTTGGGGGACCCTCATATGTGGGGAGTCTGGGGGGGCAGGATCGAGGGCAGAGGGTTTGCAGAAGAATGGGTTTCTTTCTTTCTTTCTTTCTTCCTTCCTTTCTTCCTTCCTTTCTTTCTTTCTTTTTTTTTTTGAGTTGGAGTCTCCCTCAGTAGCCAGACTGGAGTGCAGTGGGTGCTCCTGGCCACCACAGCCTCGACAGGCTGGGCTCCAGTGATCCTTCCACCTCAGCCTTCCAAGTAGCTGGAACTACAGGCATGAGCTACCACACCCGGTTAATTTTTGTTTTATTGTAGAGATGAGGTGTCGCCATGTTGCCCAGGCAGGGTTCAAACCCGCAGCCTCAGGAAATTCACTCGCCTCAGCCTCCCAAAGCTCTGGGATTACAGGTTGAGTCACTGAGTTGAGCTTCCTTCCTTCTTTCCTTCCTTCCTTCCTTCCTTCCTTCCTTCCTTCCTTCCTTCCTTTATTTTCTTTCCTCACTAGGTTGCCCAGGCTGTTCTAAAAACATCCAACTCGGGTCACACTCTTGTCCTGGGCCTCGAACCTGCTGCAATCACAGGCTTTCCATTTGGTCGACATCCTGGTCTTCCTGCCTGATCTTGAACTCTGGGCCAGAGATGATCCTCCAACCAAGGCCTGACCTCACCCAAGAG
>NW_006994384.1:4006-4682 GCF_000164805.1 Carlito syrichta
TCAGCCACTTCGGGGGGCTGAGGTGAGAGGATCGACTGAGCCTGGAAGGTGAAGCCCATGCTGGCTGTGATCATGCCCCTGTGCTCCAGCCTGGGAGACAGAGCGTGACTCCAACTTCAAATAATAATAATCACCACCACCACCACCACAACCACAGGCTGGGCTCAGGGGTTCAGCCTGGCCTTCCAGTCCTTCAGAGGGCCAGGCGAATGGACGGCCTGAGGCTGTGGGTTCGACACCACCCTGGGACATGGGGCTAGAACTCATCCTGGTCAGCAAAAATAAATTCAAAGATTAGCCGGACATGGTGGCACTGGCCTGTGGTTCCAGCTTCTCAGGGATTCGATGTGGGAGGATTGCCTGAGCCCGGCAGGTGGATTCTGCCATGGCAGTGAGCATGCCCCTTCACTCTGATCTTGGAGACTGAGCATGATTCCGACTCCAAATAATAATAATCACCACCATGACCACCACCACCACCCCTGCCAACCAGCATGAGGAGACACCCGCAGGGATGTGAGGAAAAGGCACTTTCCCACCTGTCATTTGTGGGAGGTTTCAAAGGTGGCCACTGTGCATGTTCGTCGCATTCCTTCGGTCATGCAACCCATAAGGCCTGCCTCTACCATCCACACTTGTGTTCCACGGTTAAGATGTTTGTGAGCTCGTGGAACAG
>NW_006994385.1:0-949 GCF_000164805.1 Carlito syrichta
GATTCTGACATGCACATCACAAGGTGTGCACACCCCATAGCTACCTATTCTTATTACTGCAATAAAAGGGTGTAGCCCTTCAGATCACAATGCACATTTCTGTTCCCACTCCACTCTCAAAGAATGATCAGATAATGGAGGGCTATGAATATAAAATACCCTCCTACTAATGAAAACCCATTTTCCTCACAAGTAGGATTTGAGTAAAGTAGTCTGGGTCAAGAGAGGATCAAAAGTATCAAGTGAAAGTTTCATTTAGCTCAGAAGAAGTAGTTCAATTGCTTTTAGTGTTCTTAATATTTGGGAGATAAATTATTACCCTGCAATTAAAAGCAGTTGGAAATTTAAATCAGCTTGGGAACCAGTTAGCTTTCTTGCTTTTGGCATTCCATACCCCATCCTTAAATTTAGCTGGTCAGCTCATTAGCATGGGCTTCTGGGTCTTGGGTATGAGGTTTTGTGTGCAGTTTAATTGGAAAAAAAAACTGCATAGTTGTATAGATTGCCAAGTACTGTGTGACTGTATGTTGAATTTCCTGTCCCCAATGTGAGAGGGCCTGTCAGGTTACAAAGATTGCATGAGGTCATAAGGGTGGGGCCCTAATCTGACAGAATTGGTGCCCTTATAAGAAGAAGAGGAGATATTAGAGTCCTCTCTCTGAACACACACCAAGAAAAGACACTGTGAGGACACAGCAAGATGGCAGCCACCTACAGCCAGGAGAAAAGGCTTTAGAGTGAAATCTACCTTGACAGCATTTTGCTATTGTGTTCATAAGTTATACTGATTATTTATTTTTGTTGATTTTCTTCAGTGTGATTATGGTATACGTTTGAAGTGTAATTTTGTTCATTTTCTACATAGTTACATAATTTTTATATTCCATTTCCATCTTTATTAATTTTTTCTTCCAAAAGTCAAAATTTATTTCCTCCAAAAAATCTCATT
>NW_006994386.1:0-758 GCF_000164805.1 Carlito syrichta
ATTTTATTTTTGTTTCAAAAGCTTCTACCCATCCAGAAAAAGTATCTACTAACAGACAGGTTTAGCCCGCATGAGAGACTTTACCTCAGCATAGTTTATCTCTCATTTTTCTCCAGGGCTTAATCATCGGGTCCTGATACCATCTGATGGACTTGGGCCTTGTTCTGCATTGACTCTGGCACAAGCAGGATACATTTCAACTGTCTTGGCAGTTTAGCATTTTAAGTTATTGATATGTTAATGACGATTTAATACCTCAGTCATTTTAGTACTTCCCAAGTGGGTTAGGGAATGCAGTTTTTTCCCAAGGTACGCCCAAGGGCTGCAGGAAAAAAAATAGAGTCTTTAACCCACCATCCTGTAGGTTGTTTGTGAGCCTCTGCCAGGTCTGCTTGTTTTTCTTTCTTCTGGATGTAGGTGGGCTGTTTTAGGAAAGAAGGAACTGGAAAAGTTTTAGTTAGCAGGATCTTTAGAGGTTTAACTGGAAGTTCCACTTCTTCATGAGCCTCCCAGGCCACCAGGTGATTTCTGGATGCTTCTGGAGTGTTCGATTTTTGGTAGACCCTGCATTGAATGATATTTACCAAATTGGGAAGCTATATAATTCTAGAAGGTTTAAAATTTCTTATTTGTTCTTTATAGTCTTACCCGCCATGGTAAGAAATCCTCATTCCTTTTATATCATGGCATTACCATGGAAAAGTAGCAAAAGCATACCTACTGTCAGTATAAATGTTAACACATATTCCTGTTCCCCA
>NW_006994387.1:0-648 GCF_000164805.1 Carlito syrichta
GGAGTATTCCTTCCTTCTCGATTGCTTGGAATACTTTCTTTCTTTTTTTTTTTGAGTTGGAGTCTCACTCAGTCACCCAGACTGGAGTGCAGTGGCCGCTCCCGGCCACCGCAGCCTTGCCTGCTGGGCTCCGGCAATCTTTCCGCCTCAGCCTTCCGAGTAGCCGGAATTACAGGCGTTCGCTACCCCGCCTGGCCGATTTTTTTATTTATTGTAGAGATGAGGTCTCACTGCCCAAGTGGGTCTCAAACCCGCGGGCTCAGGAAATTCACTCACCTCAGCCTCTCAAAGGCGCGGGATTACAGGCTGAGCCACCGAGCCCAGCTTGGAATACTTTCAGTAGGAAAGTATTAACTCTTCCTTGTACATCTTGTAGAATTCAACTGAAAAATCATCTGGTCCAGGGCCTTTTTGGTGGGGAGGTTTCTTATTACTGAATTCATTTCTTGAATTGTTACTGATCTGTTTAGGGTTTTTCAATTGCTTCCTGTTTCAATCTTGGGAGGTTATGTGATGCCAGGAATTCCTCCATTTCTTCTAGATTTTCTAGTTCATTCACATATATACATTCATAGAAATCACTGATAACTTTCTGTATTTCTTCACAGTCAGAGGTAACATCACCTTTTTTGTTTCTAACTGTGCTTA
>NW_006994388.1:0-711 GCF_000164805.1 Carlito syrichta
ATTTTTAAATGTTTTAAAAAATAATAATGTATTTTAAGCCCTAAATGTAAGAAAATTAAAGAATCTATAGTGTATTCTACATTACATGGGTCTAAGAAGAAAATACAAAGGACATATTTCTGAGTTGATGACAATTGAAAATAAAAGTACAGTATATCAAAATTTATAAAATGAAGTTCATAGAAGGAAAACAGCTTTGAAAAACTTACACTAGAAAAGAAGGAAGTTCTAAAACAATGATTTAAGTTAGCCGGACTCGGTGGCTCAGCCTGTAATCCTGCGCTTTGGGAGGCTGTGGTGAGTGGATTTCCTGAGCCTGTGGATTAAAGACCCACCTGGGCAACTTGGAAAGACCTCATCTCTACAATACATTAAAAAAAAAAAATTAGCCGGGCATGGTAGCACGTGCCTGTAGTTCCAGCTACTTGGAAGGCAGAGGTGGAAGGATCGCAGGAGCCCTGCAAGTCGAGGCTGCGGTGGCCAGGAGTGTCCCACTGCACTCCGGTTTGGGCAACAGAGTGAGACTCCAACTCAACAAACAAAACAAAACAAAACAAAACAATGACTTAAGTTATCATTTTAGCCGGGCTGATGGCTCATCCTGTAATCCCAGCACTTTGGGAGGCTGAGTTGAGAGGATTACCTGAGCCCGGGGCTTCGAGATCAGCCTGCGCAACTTGGTGAGAACTCATGTGTACAATAAATGACAAA
>NW_006994389.1:0-735 GCF_000164805.1 Carlito syrichta
CAAGGGATGCTACTTTTCACTGAAAAAATATTAAGGATTACATGAGAAACTGGGGAACTTGTCATTACCCAGAGAGATGATACGTGGATTTTTTTCTCTGTCTGGCTCCCATCCAAAAATATTTCCAAAAGAATGATGACCACCCATCATAAAGCTAATTCCAAAAAAAGGATACAAAGTAGGCGGTGAGCCCAATGGTAATATCAATTGCATGCTAGTATGTTAGCCTCAATATCATTGATGAGAAAAATCAAATAATCTGAACTCCTCAGTATAATGCCATTTCATTTTTATCATGAGAGCAATGAACCAAAATGTGCCAGACATATGGAAACAGATACTAGTCTGGAGTTTTTTTTCTTTTCACAAAATTGGGCAAATAAAACACCTATATAAATTTTCATTTACTTTTACATTTAACATTATGTCTATAGAAATATTACAATGCTGTTAACTACTCTTTTAATAATTTTGATAAATACCTAACAATTATCAAAGGAATAAACTGCCGGGCTCGATAGCTCAACCTGTAATCCCGCGCCTTTGGGAGACTGAGGTGAGTGGATTGCCTGAGCCCGTGGGTTCAAGACCCGCCTGGGCAACTTGGTGAGACCTCATCTCTACGATAAATCAATAAAAATTAGCTGGGCATAGTAGTGCGTGCCTGTAGTTACAGCTACTTGGAAGGCTGAGACAGAAGGATCACCAGAGCCCAGCGGGTCGATGCTGCGGTGG
>NW_006994390.1:0-641 GCF_000164805.1 Carlito syrichta
CGCCTGTCTCCTTGGAACATGCGAAAGCCGAGATGGGAAGATGATTGGAGCCCAGAAGCTGAGATCATGCTGGACACCATAGCAAGCCATGATCTCAACCTCAAGTAAAACCCAGAAAACCATGGATACGGGAAGGCCTTGGTGGAATGATCTCCTCCGGCACTGAATTCAAGACCAGGCTGGAAAATTTGGATGTCCACCAAATGAAAAGCCTGTGATCACAGTGGATTTGGAGTACCAGGACAAGAGGATGGGCCGAGTAGGGCGGTTTGAGAGCAACATGGGCAAACTAATGAGGAAAGACAAGAAATAAAGGAAGGAAGGATGGAAAGAAGGAAGAGAGGAAGGAAGGAAGGAAGGGAGGAAGGAAGGAAGGAAGGAAGGAAGAAAGGAAGGAAGAAAGATAGGAAAGAAAGAAAGAAAAGAAAGAAAGAAAGAAAGAAAGAAAGAAAGAAAGAAAGAAAGAAAGAAATCCATTCTCCTGCAAATCTTATGCCCTCAGTTCTTCACCCCTAGGTCCCCAATATGTGACAGTGCTCCAAACTCGGCACATTCCAGCCTCAACCCCCCCATGGCTGCCCCCGCATTGGTGCGGGATTTCCCAAGCTTTCATGCCGGGTTCCTGCCAGCTCTCCTTTGTG
>NW_006994391.1:0-634 GCF_000164805.1 Carlito syrichta
ATATCATGACCCGGATGCCTCTTTTCTATTTCAAGTTCACTTCATGGGACCTTCCAGTGCCCACCTCCTTTGCTCAGTCTGGTCCCCAGACACCTTTGTCTGCGCTCTGCATTCTGCTGAGAATTGCCAGGCCTCGCCAGTTCTGTCTTACAGTTCTTCACCAAACACCATATGAGGAGATAAGGAAGAAATAAAAGGCAGTCCCAGATGATCACATTTTGAAACGGGCACGACTAGCTTTGGAGCTTTGGAAGGCAAGGTTCACCTCATGTGCCAATTCTCACTAGCTGGTGGTGGCCATCTGGAACATTTTAAGAAGATTCTGAGGGTCTGTGTGAAAGGATGCAATGATCTACTAGTGGATATGACAGGAGATGGGAGGGAAAACTTGCTACATATTTGCCACCTAAGGCCTGGACATTAAGGAAACTGTCCAAGATTATTTTTTTGGATCCCTTTCCAATGCATACTCAAATGAGGTATTAGATAAGATAATTTTTGCAAAGACCAAAAAACAAATTTACATGCCATTCATTTCTCTGATTTACATATGAGGACATTCAAACAAGGGTATAAAGAGCACAGAGAACAGGCTAAGTTGCTTCCCAAACCCCTCCTCTTTTCCTATAATACC
>NW_006994392.1:0-509 GCF_000164805.1 Carlito syrichta
TTGCACTAGTTTACACTCCCACCAACAATGTAAAAGTGTTCCCTTTTCGCAACACCCTGTCCAGCAACTGTTATTTTTTGAGTTATTGATAATTGGCATTCTAACTGGAGTTACGTGTTATCTCAGTGTGGTTTTGATTTGCATCTCCCTGATGTTAGTGACGTTGAACATTTCTTCATGAGTCTATTGGCTGCTTGGATGTCTTCCTTTGAGAAGTGCCTATTCATATCTTTGGCCCATTTTATAATGGGGTTGTTTGTCGGTGACCTGCACTGACCAAGGGGGGGTTAGGACCGCACCGGTGAATCAGAACGGAGAGAAGAAACCACACGGAGGCAGCTCTTCTGGGAACAGTCTGGCCAAGACTGAAGCCAATTATATTCAAACTTTTTCCAACTTATATACCATTTTCTATAATTTCCAGCAGTGTGACAATTACTTGCTGGGGGCGTACAAGTTCATTGATGTGTAACGCGCTTTACAAATCATGTACCATCACACGACTTTCA
>NW_006994393.1:0-792 GCF_000164805.1 Carlito syrichta
CTATCTAACTTAACCCTGAAAATCTACATAGTACAACTCAGCTCAGAGTGTTTGTGTGTGTTTATTTACCTGACTATAATGACACAGAAACATGATGAAGGATATATACTCTAAGATAAGTAAAGCTTCTAAACCCAGGATTCAAACTGGTGATTGTGATCAGAAATCAGGTGATTTTTATATATATCTATGTATATCTATATCTATATCTATCTATCTATCTATCTATCTATCTATCTATCTATCTGTCACTATATGAAGATACAGAGAATAGAGCCACCTTTTGACTTCTGCTTTGTCTTTTTAAGTAAAAGCTAAAGTCTTGTTCTGTGGAGTAGATTTGTAATGAGTATAGGGTGGTAAGTAATAAAAGCTTCTCGTTCAGAAGAGACTTCAAGAATAAATGGTCAACAGAGGGTTTACTAATGAACATAATTTTTTCTTTGCCTTCACACCTGTATACATTTAACCTGTTTTTCAATAATATAAAAAATAAAAAAGTGGTAGCTGCAGTTGATATTATAATAAACAAGTAGAAAGTTATAGACACAAATTTCTTCTGGTTGACAAATGCCCTTTATCAGGTCTTGAGAATATGTTCTGAAATGTTCTGTGTATAGGCCTGTGTAATGTACTTAATTAGGAGGTACAAGTTTAAAATTTTCTCCCTTCTTTCCTTTCTTTTTTTTCTTTCTCTCACTATCCCTCATTGTTCATTCAACTCTGTTCTATGACTAACTATACTCTTTCTCTTGTTCCTAAATGAAATCTCTACAAACAGCATAATTTCAT
>NW_006994394.1:0-524 GCF_000164805.1 Carlito syrichta
CACTCTTACTAGGATGCGTCACATGTCAACTCTTCAAAAAAGTTCTTGTTCACAAATGTCCATCTCAGAATCTGTTTCCCTAGAATCCAGCCTAAAATACTTTTGCATACTTATTTAAAAATCTATCTGAGGTTAAAAGACACACTCTCACTAAATGAATCGAATACCTAAAGTTTTAAATGGAATGTTGACTGGATTCTTATTGGCCATCCTGATGTGACATTCTGAACTCTACTTGTATTTTCTCTGTCAATAGTTTCATTCCTCAAATGAGATGATCATGTATTCCAAATCCTTTGAATCAGTATCCATAGAAATCTGCAAAACCTAGGCAGGCACATCATTTGCCATCCAATCAGGAGGCAGTAACTATGGTAGTCATTTGAACTGAATGAAAAGAATTGTTAACTAGTAGTAGGAGGATAAGAGAGATAAAAGAGGGCTTTAAAGAGTCCTGAAGGTCACGAATACCAAAAAGCAAAAACTTCCTCTAATCTGAGAAAGTGTGGACCATGGTGGGGGTG
>NW_006994395.1:0-4587 GCF_000164805.1 Carlito syrichta
TGGCTTGATCTGTGATGGGTGTCCCTGTTACTGGTCCTCCTCTGCGATTGCTATCCCTGTGATTTCCCCTCATCATAATGGGTATCACAGTGACTGGCACCCCTCTAAGATTGGTACCTCAATGACAGGCCCTTGTATTTGATGGGTGCCTCAGTTTCTGGTCTTCCTCTTTGCTGGCTGCCTCAATGTCAAGACTTCCTCTGTGATTACTACCCCATTGATTTGCCTTCCTGTGACTGGCTCTCATATGATATTGCTTCATCTCTTCCTGGATACCTCTGTGATGGATGTTCCAGTGTCTAGACCTCCCCTGAGATGGGTACCTCAGTTACTGGTCCTCCTCAGTGATAGGTGCCTGAATGGCTTGCTCTTCTCTGTGATGGTGACCCAATGACTGGTCCTTTTCTGTGATAGATTCCTCAGTAACTGACACCTCTGTGCTGTTGCACCAGTGACAAGTCATCTTTTGTGATGGTTGCCCCAGTGACTGACCCACCTCTATAATGGATTCAGCATGACAGGATCTCACAGTTGAAGGATGCCTCAGTGACCAGCCATCCTCTGTGATTTTGCCACATTGACTCTTTTTTGTGATCAGTTCCCAGTGAGTGACTTTCCCCCAGAATTGCAACAGTGAATAAACTTCCTCTGTTATTGATGCCACAGTGAATAGTCTTTCACCATGATGTGTGTCCCAGTGACTAGTGCTCCTCTGTGAGGGGTGCCTTTGTTACTTCCTCTCCTTTGTGATGAGTGTCCACTCTGTTATTGGCACCTCCTCTGTTAAGGGCACTCAAATGACTGTACCTCCAATGTGATTTGTTCTCAATGACTGGCTACCCTCTGTGGTGATGGCTCAGTGGCTGGCATTCTACTATGATGGATACCTCATTGACTTTCCCTCCTCTATGTTTGGTGCATCATTGATTGTCCTATATTATGATGAGTTTCCAGTCACTGGCTTTTCTGTGTAATCAGAGTACCAGTGACTTGTCTCATGTGTGATAAATACGCTAGTGATGACCTTATATGCCCCATGATTTTCCTTCCCTCTAACAGGTGCTGCAGTGATAAGTCCTACTCTACTCTGTGATGGTTCCTTTATTGACTAACTCTAAACTGTTAGAAGTGGCTTAGTGACTTGGTCTCTGTGAGTAGTGCCCAATTGACTAGGCTTTCTATATG
Organism: Carlito syrichta; assembly: GCF_000164805.1. Taxonomy (NCBI): domain Eukaryota; kingdom Metazoa; phylum Chordata; class Mammalia; order Primates; family Tarsiidae; genus Carlito; species Carlito syrichta. The sequence continues at coordinate 1,186 of NW_006994395.1, forward strand.
ATATGTAACCAGTCACTCATCATCTTCCATAATGGGGGCCCCAGTATTGGGAACCCATTTGGAAGAAGGGAATTCACTGGGGCACCAATCAGAGAGGAGACTCAGTCACTGAGGCACTCATTACAGAGGGAGGCCAGTCACTAGGGCAACCATCACAGAGGAGGGGCAGTCATTGCAATATACATCGCAGAGGAGAGCCAGTCACTTGAGCACTCATGATAGAAGAGGGTTATTCACTAGGGGATCCATTATGGAGGAAAAACTCCCACAGGGGCACTGAGCAAAAAGTAGGGCCAATCAATAGGCACCAAAGAGGATGGCCAGTCACTGAGAAACCCATGACATGAGAGAGCCCGTCAAGCAGAACCCATTATTTAGGAGGGCCGGTTACTGGGGCATCCATCACAAAAGGAGGTTTGTTACTCAGGCACCCATAACAGAGGATTTCTAATTAGTGAGACACATCACAGGAGTTATTGGGAAACCATAACAAAGGAGAGCCATTCATTGATGACTCTCCTCTGACATTCACTGATAACAGATGAGAGTCATTCATCGCAGAAGAGGGCAGCTAACTGAGGCAGTCATGCCCGAGGAGGCCCATGATCCATTCACTGAAGCACTCACATACAGGTAAGTCAGGCACTGAGGCACATATCCCAGAAAAAGGACAGTCACTGTTCAACCAATAGGAAGAGGGCCAATGACTGGGGACCAATCACAGAGGAAAACAAGTCATTGAGGCACTCAGAAAAGAGGAGTGTCAGAAACTGAGGCACATATCACAGAGGAGGTCTCATCATAGAGCCACCCATCCCAGAAGGGGGCCAGTCACTAGCACCCATTAGGAAGAGGGGCAATCACTGGAGCATGGATCACAGAGGAGGACAAGTCACTGGTATGCCCATCACAGATCAAACTCAGTCCCTGGACACCCATCACAGAAGAGGTTGAATCACTGGGAAACCCATCACATTTTAGGACCAATCATTCATGCACTCAATAGGAGAATGGCCAGTCGTTGGAGTACCCATCACAAGGGAGATGTATTATAGAGGAGAGATCTTTACTAAAGAACCCATGATATAAGAGGGCACGTCAGAAGGGCACACAATATGGAGGAAGGCTAGTCAACAGTAGAACCCATCACAAAGGAGTACCTGTAACTGTGACACACATCAAAGAGCAGTACCAATCAGGGGCATCACAGATTTGGCCCAGCAGGCATCACACAGTTGACCCAGTCACTGGGGCATCCACCATAGAAGAAGGTTTGTCACTGGTGAACCCATCGAAGTGGAGGCTAGTCAGTGGGGCACCTAATAGGAGGAAGATAAATCACTGGAATGCTTTTTCTTTATGGAACTTAATCAAAGATACTTTAGATCCCCAGCACGATTGTGAGAAATTTCCTTCCAAAAAGGCCGTTGATAATGATGAGGATGATGAAGAAACTTTTTCTTTTGCTGCTGCGTCTGTGCCTCCAAATTATGATGATAAATTATCCCCACAGGACACATCAGGATTGGAGAATGAAGCCACAAATTACCATGGTAACAATTACCTTAATAACACTAATCTACCTCTTCCATAGGTCCCTCTCCATAAGGCAGAGGTAAGAAAGCTAAACCTCACACCCGGCAGTGCCCATGCCCCTCCTTTTCTTTTTGGAATACAGGCTGCTCGAGCAGAGGCAGAGAAGGAAGGATATTTCAGTTTATCAGCATGTTTTCCAGTGGCAATTACTGACGTTGATGGAGTGGGCAATGGGAGTCCATACCTTACAAGTTGGTAAAAGAATTAAAAGAGGCCAGTTCACAATATGGTCCTTTGGCTCCTTATACTCTTACTATTTTAGATCAGTTCGCTTCTCACTGGATGACTGCTTCTGATTGGCAACAATTGGCTAAAACCTGCTTATCTGGAGGAGCCTATTTACTGTGGAGAACAGAGTATGAAGATCAGGTGTAAATTCAGATGGCAAAAAATCAAAATCGGCCACCACACACATGTGTTATTGTTAAAGATACGCTGACAGGTACTGAGCAGTATGCCACATACAACGCTCAAGTAGTTTTCCCTAGAGAAGGGTACACTCAAATAAGCTACTGTGCTTCTACGGCTGGAGAAACTTGCCTGCTGATTCCACTATTTCTTTGTCTGAGATAAAGCAAAAGCCAGATAAAAACTACAAGGATTTCATCTCCAGACTAACCACTGCCATCAAACGGGTAATTATTAGCGAAGAGGAAGCAGAAATTTTAGTTAAACAATTGACTGTTGAAAACGCTAATAACACTTGTTAGGCTTTAATAAGACTGATAAAAAAGACCGGCAATATAATTAATTATATCAGACAATGCTGACGATAATGATGATGATTAAAAACCCTTCCTTTTTGCCACACTTGCTGTACCTCTTTCTAAGGTTTTCTATTAAAGGTTGAGAATACTGAAATAAAACCTAGATTTAGTCACACTTTTCTTTTTCTTATAGGAATGCAGAGAGCTCGAGCAATAATAAACAAAAGTATATAAGTATTATATAAGTGATATAAGTAATATAAGTAATATAAACAATATATATAAGCAATATGATCAATATATAAGTAATATAAGCAAAAGTATATAAGTAATGTGTAAGTAATATAAGTAATATAAATAATATAAGTATAAGCAATATAAGCTATATATACAAACAATATATAAGTAATATAAATAATATAAGTGATATAAGTAAAAGTATATAATTAATAAGCAAAAGAATATCTCATTGCAGTCTTGCTTTAACTGTGGTCAAGTCAAACACATTAACAGAGATTGTTCTGCTAAACAAGGAATGGCTAGCTTACATGGCACACCATCACCATTTACTGGGTCTACTCGACCAAAAACCTTGTGTCCCAAATGCCAAAAAGTTTTTCATTAAGCTAGAGAATGCCTATCTAAATTTCATAAAAACAATACTCCTTTAAATCAACAGCAAGCCACCCCGGCTCAGGAAAAATTCCATAGGGGCCAGTCCCAGCCCCATCTGACAAGAGGAATGCAGCTCCCACCATGAACCCGTTCGTTTCTTCTGCTCCATCGCAGAACTCATCCGAGCCACCCCTAGGAGTACAGGACTGGACTTGTGTTCCTCCACCACTACAATATTAAGTCCGGACATTCCGGTAATCCCAATTTTCCTATGGGGGTAAAGGGCCCTCTCCCTTTAGAAATAGTGGGTGTAATATTAGGCAGAAGTTCCTTGTCTTTACAAGGAATTTCCATTATTCCTGGAGTGGTGGATTCGGATTACACAGGAGAAATCCAGGTGCTTTTCACTCCCCCTACAAAAACTGTGCAGTTTAACAAAGGTCAGAAAATAGACCAGTTGCTGTTCCTGACTTATCATAAAGCA
>NW_006994396.1:0-601 GCF_000164805.1 Carlito syrichta
CTGTCTGGCCTGTCATTTGTGAAAGGTTTCAAAGCTGGCCGCCAGGCACATCCTTCCCCCACCTTTGTCCATGCTCCCCAGAAATCCTGCCTCCGCCCTCCACACTCGTGTCCCACAGCAAGACATGTGTGAGTTCACAACAGATGGCCCTGAGCTAGGGTGGCCATTGAGCACAGAGTTATCAAGGCAGCCTGGCAATGCCATGGCCAGCCCAGTTTCTGGACGCCCTGCGTGTCACCTTCAGGGGGGGTGGGCCCCTTCTTCTGCTGTTCACTCCATCATCCCCCACCCACGTGGATCTTTTCTGGGGAGTCCTGGACACCCGTCATGATGCACGTGGGATTGATCTTTTTTTTCCACCAGAGTCTCCGTCATATGTGCTAGGGCATGGTGGTGAGATCGTGGCTTCTGGGGCCTCAACCTGTGGGGCTCAGTCTGTACTCCCACCTCAGCCTCCAAGCAGCCAGGACTTCAGGGGCCACCACTCCTGATTCGATTTTGGTGTCCTCTCGATGAGATGAGGTCTGGTCACATCACCCGGGCTAGTCTCTTGTCTGCTGGGCTCAGACAGCATCCTGCCTCAGTGTTCCACTGCGCAGGG
>NW_006994397.1:0-786 GCF_000164805.1 Carlito syrichta
GCTCACTTAACTAGTTAGCTAGCTGACTTAACTAGCTGACATAAATGGCAAACTATTTAACTAGCTGAATAAAGAGTTTTCTTAACTAATTAGATAACTTGTTAGGTAGCACACTTAACTAGTCGACTCAAATAATTAACTAGCTAGTGAGTTAGCTGACTTAGCTAGTTGATTTAGTTAGCTAGCTATTTAACTAGCTGACTTAACTAGCTGACTTAACTAGTTGGCTAATGTGCTAGCTAGCTAACTTAAAGAATTGGTTAATGAGTTAGATAACTTGTTTACCTAGCTGGTAAATGAGTTGACTAGCTGACTTAACTAGTTGGTTAACTAGTTAGCTACGTGAATTAACTTGTTGGCTGATGAGTCGGATGAGTAGTTAGCTGGTTTAACACATTGGCTGAGTATTTGGTCTACTTGTTAGATGGCTTAACAAGTTGGCCGACTAGTCGGCCGACTATTTAGCTGGGTGGACTAGTTGACTGACGAGTTGTCCCCCTAGGTAGTTCAGTTAATTTGTTGGCTGGGTAGTTTGCTGACCTAAAGTGTCAGAAGAATAGTTGGCGTAATACTTAGCTGACCTAACTAGTCAGCTGACTAGTTAGCTGACCTAACTTGTCAGCTGACAAGTTGGCCCACTAGTCAGCTGATTGGTTAGCTGACTTAACTACTTGTGTGCCTAGAAAGCAGACCAGATAGCTGACTTAACTATTTGGCTGGTGAATAAGCTCGACAGGTGAGCTGACATAAGTAGTCAGCCAGTGAGTGAGCCAAATGGTCAGCTGA
>NW_006994398.1:0-888 GCF_000164805.1 Carlito syrichta
TCCCTAGTCAGCCAACTGGATAGGCAGCTGACTTAAGTAGCTACCTACCTATGTGTCCCTCTGGCTTACCAGGTGACTTAACTACCTAGGAACCCAGGTAATCAACTGGCTAGTGAGCTGACTTAAATAGGTTAATTAACTAGCTATTTAACTGGTTAGTCAGCTGAGTTAACTAGGTAGGTACCCAGTTCGGCAGCTGGCAAATCAGCTGACTTAACTTGCTGAATTAACTAGCTAGCAAGCTGACTTAAATAGCTGACTTAGTCAGCTAGCTACCTAGCTAAACAGCTGACTTATCTAACTGGTTTAACTAGCTAGCTATCTAGCAAGCTATCTAGTTAGCCAGCTGACTTAAGAAGCTGACTTAACTAGCTACCTAACTAGCATAACTAGCTGATGAATATAGCTAGCTTCCTAACTAGCCAGCTGATTTAATTAGCTGAAATAACTAGGTAGCCAGCTGATTGCAACCTGACTTAACTAGCTAATTTAACTTGCTAGTCAGCTGGATGCCAGCTGACTTAACTAGCTGACTTATCCTGCTAGTCAGCTGGCTAGACAGCTGACTTAAAGAGCTTACTTAATTAGCTAACCAGCTGGATAGTCAACTGACTTATCTAGCTCGCTACATAGCTAGCCATCTGGCTCCCCAGCTGACTTAACTAGCTGACGTAAACAGCTGGCCTGTTTGCTAGTCACCGGGTGGCTAGCCAACAGTTTTAACTAGTTGACTTAAGCAGCTAGCCAGCTGTCTAGCCAGCTCACTTAATTAGCAATCTACCCAGCTAGTCAGCTAGCTAGCCAGGTTACTTAACTAGGTGTCTTAAATAGCTATCTGCAGGCTAGACTGGATGACTAGCTAGCCAGCTGTCTTGCCAGTTGACTTAA
>NW_006994399.1:0-707 GCF_000164805.1 Carlito syrichta
GCAGTGAGACCTTATCTCCACAATAAATCAAAAAATCAGCCAGGCGTGGTAACGCATGCCTGTAATTCCAGCTACTCAGAAGGCTGAGGCGGAAGGATCGCTGGAACCCAGCAGGTCGAGGCTACGATGGCCGGGAGCGGCCACTGCACTCTAGTCTGGGCAACAGAGTGAGACTCCAACTCAAAAAAAAAACAAAACAAAACCGGAACCCCTAACTATCACAATACACATTAACTCTAAATGGATCAAAGACCTAAACATAAAACACCAAATTATAATAATCTTAGAAAACACAGGAGACACCTTTATGGGAACTGGAACTGGGAACTAATTCCTCTTCAGGATCCTAAATGCCCATACCTTAAGAAGTAAGTATGTTAGACAAGTAGGATCTCATCAAATTAATAAACTTCTGTAAAATAAAAGAAACCAACAAAAGAGGAGGGAGACAACCCACAGAATGGGAATAACTATTCTCCAACTATAGATCTGACAAAGGCATAACATCTATAATCTACAAGAAACTCAAACACTCAGAAAAAAACAAATAGTCCCTTTAGTAAGTGGGCAAAATACATGATTGGATATATCGCATAAGAAAGAGATAAGGGCAGCCAGCAGACACAGGAAAATGTGCTCAGCCTCATTTCATCATCAAGAATGTAAATGAAACACATTGGAAATACCACATATACCCTGTAAGAATG
>NW_006994400.1:0-740 GCF_000164805.1 Carlito syrichta
CTGGCTATCCGACTGGCTAGCTAGGTGGTTAGCTAGTTAAGCAAGTTGGCTAGTAGGATGGCTATGAAATTCAGATAGCTAGTTAATTCAGCTGGTTAGCCAGCTGGCTAGCTTGGTGGCTGGCATGTTCAGAGGGCTGGTTATTAGGCTGGTAAGGTAGGTGGCCAGATAATTAAGCTGGCTCTCTAGGCAGATGAACACCAGGGTGGCTGGCTAGTTAAGCCAGCTTTCTATCCCACTGTCCAGCCAGATGGCTGGTTATTTATGCCAGCTGGCTAGCCAGGTAGTCAGTTCGCTAGCTAGTTAGCCGGGCTTCTTAGTCAGCTAGCCAGTCAGGTAGCTAGCTATTTATGCCAGCTGGCTAGCTGTCTAGCCAACAAGGTAGCTAACTAGTTAAGTCAGCTGGCTATTCAGCTAGCCAGCCAACTAGCTAGTCATCTAGTTAAGTTAGCTAGCTAGCCATCTAGCTAGTTAAGTCAACGAACATTTCAACTAACTATTCAGCTATCTAGTTAAGTCAGCCAGTTATTCAGGTAGTTTGTCAAATAGCTCGATAAGTAAACTACCTAGTCAGCTAGCTAGTCACCTAGATAATAAAGTCAACTAGCCATCTATCTAGCCAGTTAGGTAACTAGATAAGTCACCTTGCTAGACAGCTAGATAGCTTTTTGCTACCAAGTTATGTCAGTTATATAGGCCAGCTAGCTAGACAGCTAGCTAAGTTAAGTCAGATAGCATAC
>NW_006994401.1:0-745 GCF_000164805.1 Carlito syrichta
AAAGGAATATCTCAGAGTAAACTGTTGAACCAGTGGGTTTAACAGCATCTCAAAACTTCACATTCCCAAACTCTAGGTCTTCCTTAAGTACCCCTTAAACCTGGTTCATATCCCTGAACTTGCAAGTGCACAATATGTTTGAGGAAAAGCTGAGTCATGAATTACCTTTTAGGAAGGTAAGTGATAGTTTTCCATTTTTTTAGGGAACTAATGTCTACCACGTAGGTTGCATTTTGATGAACTTGGCATAGCCCATATTCAGTTAAAGTCCCACTCTTCTGCAAAATGAACGAATCCTATCAAAATATCCCCATACGCCATTTGCATGAACTCAGTAGTGGTTCACACAATGTCACGTGAAGAAAGAATGCATATTTTTAAAGACTTGCAGACTTGTTTTAATAGACAAGACTATATCTAGCGCCCTCAACCTCTAACTTCACAGATTTCATTCCTTAGGATGAAGCTCATTTTATTACACAACTCTGAGACCCACAGCTAGATTAATTTCCTAAGTTGACATGGAGCCGGTGGCAAGTTTCTGAAGACACACTTTAAACTGAATTTTCACTGGGGAAGGGAGAGTCTCAGGGTCATTCTGGACTTATGGGAAAAAGACTCACAAAGACTCCAACAGCACAGAGTAGCATGTCCGATGTTTTTAGGACTAGAATCCCTCAGATCGAGGGGCATCGCAAATGTGGGCGAAATATGTGACTAGCAATCAGCTGTTTTGGCAATGGTA
>NW_006994402.1:0-759 GCF_000164805.1 Carlito syrichta
CTTGACTGGTGACTTAAGGATTATATGGAAACAATGCACCTGTGTCTATTTCCTGATTGTGTTTGTTGTTTTGTGGTTACCTAGAAAAATGTCTTAATTTGGAGGAAATATAAAAAGGAATTCAAAGGAAAGAGGAGGCAGAGCAAGATGACTGAATAGAACCCTCCAGTTATCATCCCTCACCACAGGAACACCAACTTTTTATTAATTGTGGGGTACAATTCAGGGTTAGGTATACAAATATTCATTGTGCTAGTACCCTTGTTGATGAAGTGTGCCCCCCTTCTCCAGGCAGATTTTGACTACTGTCAATCCCACCTCCCCACCTTCCCACACCCCCGCAGTTTCCCACTATGTCATTCCTTTTCTTAGGGTATTATGACAGTTGTTCAAGGTCCACTTATGAGTGATAACATGTGATACTTAGTTCTTTGTTTCTGCGAAAGATCACTCAATATTATAGGCTCTAAATTCATCCAGGTTACTGCGAAGTTCATGATTTTGTTCTTCTTTATGGCTGCATAATATTCAACTGTGTATATGTACCACGTTTTTTTAATCCAGTCCTCTTTTGATGGGCAGCACGGGTGGTTCCATGTTCTTGCTATTGTGAACAATGCTGCGATAAACATTTGTATGCAGGTATCTTTTTTTATAGAGTGATTTGAGTTCTTCCGGGTATATTCCCAGTAAGGGGATCGCGGGGGTCACATGGAAGGTCAATTTTTAGAACTTTTAGGAATCACCACACTGTTGTCC
>NW_006994403.1:0-801 GCF_000164805.1 Carlito syrichta
CATTTGTGAAGGTCTCTTTCTTTTCTCTTTAGTTCTGTTGTTCAGATTAAGAGAGAGAGGCTTTCCCTTATGAAGTTTGCTCAGTCTTCTATTATTCCCTGATCCAGGCTCTGGATTTTTTCTGGTTTGAAATAGGATGGTGGATAGGAAGCTTTGCTGTCTCTCGTAGTTTTGAAATTCCAATAAAGTAGGGATTTTGCTCTAGGGTTCAGAAGTTACTTGCAAATTACAATGTTTACTTAGCAAGTGTTCCCTGAGTCCCACTATCCACCACCACTCTATATAACGATGGAAAACAGAAACCAATGAAAACAACAACAACAACAACAACAAAAACCCAACAGAACACATACATGCAAACACACCCCAAAACAAACTGGAATAACAACAAAGTGAAACAAAGCAAACAACATAAAAAAACAAACCAAGCAAACTAAACACACCCACACAGGCCTAGCACAAAGTGAATAGAGAAGAAAAACAGAATGACTGAAAAAAAAAGGAATTCAGTTTGAACCCTCACGCATATATTGACAGACACCTTAAACTATACGAAATGAAAATAGCAGGGCGTGGTGGCTCAGCCTGTAATCCTGCACCTTTGAGAAGCTGAGTGAGTGGATTGCCTGATCCTGCGGGTTCGAGACCCGCCTGGGCAGACGAGACCTCATCTCTACAATACATAAAAAAAAAAATCAGCTGGGCGTGGTTTGCGTGTGCCTATAATTCTGGCTAGTTGGAAGCTGAGTGGAAGGAACGCCGGAGCCCAGCATGTCAAGCTGCAGTGGCCAGGAGCGACCA
>NW_006994404.1:0-660 GCF_000164805.1 Carlito syrichta
CTTCTCATTTTTCCTCATTTTCTCTTGAAGAGTGGTGTTGGAATTCACTCACTTCACCCTCGCTGGACATGTCTGGGTCACTGTGATCCAGCTCTCTGCCCACCCGGGCTGCGAGGACCAGGTGTCTAATGCCGCTGGGCGGGGCGTGCCAGGCAGGAAGGGTCTGCCAGGCGTGCAGGGAACTCACAGCCAAGGCCGCAGCCTGCAGCTCCCCGGCCTGCTGGGTCAGTGCAATGCAGTCATGAAATGCGTCCGGCATTGCTTTTCTCGAAGCAGTGATGACACCTCCATGAATCTGTGTAACGCTTTCAGTCTGTCCAAATCCTCTTACAGCTTTTGCTTCCCTTTATCCTCTCTGTACATGGTAGAACCCATAGGCAAGGACCATTATTCCCATTTAACAGTCAAGAAAACTGAGGCCCAGAGAAGTTCAGAGACAGCCAAGACCATATGGCGAGAGAGGGCGACGGCTGGGAGGAGACCCGTCTCGCTGGGCCACGGAGTCTGGCTGTAACAGGACTGTGCCCTGCTCCCTGGTGCCAGTCCCTCCCACACAGCGCCATCCTGACCACGAGACCCCTGAAGCCTCCTGTGTTCTGGTGCCATTTCACAGAAGGGCAAACAGAGGCTTGTCTGGAAGCGTTGGCACTGGGAGCACTA
>NW_006994405.1:0-803 GCF_000164805.1 Carlito syrichta
ATCCCCAAAAGACTTCAGATCGTCTTGCTGTGGGCTAAACAGGAATCAGGGTTTTCTAAGAATGAATCTGGGGAAATGGAGTCCATATATACAGGCAACTACATGACCTTGTGCTAAGAAAGAATAAGGAATCTGGATTCCATGAGTCCTCAATCCCAAAAATCTACAGGGCATCTTGGAAAGGGCTAAAAAAGAATCAGCGTTTCGAAGCAGGATCTATGTAAAGAGAGTCCTAATATACAGGAAAATCCATGGCGCTTTGCCAAGGAAAAAAAGAATCGGAGTTATAGCAGTCCTCAATACTAAAAATCAAAAGGCCATCTGCAGTGGGCTAAACAAGAATCGGGGTTTAGAAGCTGCAACATAGGTAAAAGCAGTCCTCATATACAGAATCTACTCGATCTCTTTCTAAGGAGAAATAAGAAACCTGTTTGACACGGTACCTGCATCACAATATCTACATGACATCTTGATAAGGGCTAAAAATGAATCCGGTTTTCCAAACAGGATAATGGTGAAAGGGAGTACTCATATACAGGACACTACATGGCCCCTCGCTAAGGAAGAATGAGGAATCTGTGATACACGAGTTCCCAATTCAAAAAATTCTCAGGGTGTCTTGCTATGGGATAAACAAGAATCAGGGCTTCAAGCTCGTCTCATGTTTTAGAGGTATTTGGCTTGTGGGTGTTATGAATCAGTCATTTCAGGACTCCTGCAGCATTCTGGTCCACTTGAGAATTGTAAACGGGTATCTGGTAGTACAAGTCCCTTAGGTTCCTCGGGACAACTAAGGACAGATC
>NW_006994406.1:0-422 GCF_000164805.1 Carlito syrichta
TTCATCACAATGTCATCATGACATCTTGGTAATGGCAAAACAACAATCAGGGTTTCCAAACATGATTCTGGGGAAAGGGAATCCTCATATACAGGACATTACACGGCTCCTCGGTAATGAATAATAAGGAATCTGTGATACACTATTCAAAAATCCGAAAAATTCTCAGGGCGTCTTGATGAGGTCTAAACAAGAATCAAGGCTTCGATCTCAACTCATGTTTCAGAGATATTTGGCTTGTGGGTATTATGAATCAGTCATTTCAGGACTCCAGTAACATCTGGTGTTTTTTAGAGTTGTAATCGGGTATGTGGTAGTACAAATCCCTTAAGTTCCTCGGGAAAACTAAGCCCAGATTCCCGGAAAAAAAGTATCATACTACCCTATTTGTATGTAACTTTAGACTAAAGATGTACTTGGTA
>NW_006994407.1:0-794 GCF_000164805.1 Carlito syrichta
CGCTAGCTATCTAGCTAGCCAGATGGCCAGCCACTTGAATTAACTAACTGACTTAACTAACTAACCAGTTGGCTACCCAAATGACTCAACTAGTTGACATAACTCTTTAGCCAGCTGGCTAGCCAGCTAACTTAACTAGCTGACTTCACTAGCCAGTTGACTAGCCTGCTGACTTAACTAGCTAACTATCTATGGTATCTGCTGCCTTGCCAGCTGACTTAACTACCTAATTACCTAGATAACTATCTGGCTAGTGAGCTGACTTAACTAGATGACTTAACCACCTAACTAGCTGGCTAGCCAGATGAATTAACTAGCTAGCTACCAAGCTAGGCAGCTGGCTAACCAGCTGGCTTAACTAGCTGACTTAACTAGCTAGCCATTTGACTTAAATAGCTGACTTAACTAGCCGACTTAACTAGCTAGCTACCTAGATAGCCAGTTGACTTTACTAGCTGAAATAATTAGCTAGCTACCTAGATAGCCAGTTGACTTTACTAGCTGAAATAATTAGCTAGCTACCTAGCTAGCTATCTAGCCTAGCTAGCCGAATTACCTAGCTGACATAACTCACTAGCTAGCTCACATAAATAGCTGACTTAACTAGCTAATTAGCAAGCCAGCTGACATAACAAACGGAAATAACTAGATTGCCAGTTGTGCAGCCATCTGACTTAACTAGCTTTTTAACTAGCTAGCGAGCTGGCTAGGCAACAGACTTAACGAGGTGACTGAATAGCTAGCCAGTTGGTTAGCCAGCTGACTTAACTAGTTGATTAATGATCTAAGCAGCT
>NW_006994408.1:0-588 GCF_000164805.1 Carlito syrichta
TGTTCAATTCCATGCTTATTCTAGTGATCATATTTTCCATATTTACACTTCTTTGCACTCCCTTGCTCCTGACATCCTTGTATATTTACTTACTTGTTACACCAATTTTATCAGTTAAGATACAGTTAGGAGATATAAACTATATGGCAATTTGAGTAAGATTATTATAAAGGGTTGTCATAAATGTGGCAAAGAGACTTTGAATTAAGTTTGGGAGAAGAGTGTGCAATAGAGGGATAGAGGATGATGGAGTCTCTCCAAGGTTGTAATTTAGATCTTGTCCGAAAAGATGTGATTGGAGTTCACTTGATGATGGAGAAGCCCATTCTTTTATCCTGAGTAAGATCTAAAAATCTGTTAAAATGACATATATCATGTTGTGTTTTTACTAACATAATATACATTAAATAAATAACTTGAAAAACAATCACAGAAAGTACTATTGGACAACATTTACATAAATAAACATATAAATGTGTGTGCATACATCTGCTCATACATTTTTTTTCTGTTTCCAATGAAGGAATCTGGGAGCAGTAACAACATGAGAAAAATGAGAACACACGAGAAATATAATTTGGCTTCAAA
>NW_006994409.1:0-759 GCF_000164805.1 Carlito syrichta
AGCTATCTAGCTAGCCACCTGACTTAACTAGCTGATATAACTAGCTAGTTAGCTGAAATAACTAACTGTCTTATGTAGCTTGCCTCCTAGCTACCCAGCTGACTTAACTAGCTGAAATAACTTGCTAGCTAGATGGCTGCTCAGCTGACTTAATTAGCTTTTTAACTAGCTTACCAGCTGGATAGCCAATTGACTTAATGAGTTGATTTAACTAGCTGGCAGCTGACTTTACTAGCTGGCTGGCTAGCTGGCTAACCAGCTGACATTACTAGCTAGCTACAGGGTTGGTTAGACAGCTAGCCAACTGGCTTACCTAGCTAGCTACCTGACAGGGTAGTTGGCTAGGCAGCCGGTTATCTAGTCATTGGTATGGCCAGCAGGCTAGCCAGCTGGATTAAATAGCCAGTTGGCTGGCTGGACAGCAGGATAGCCAACCCGCTTAACTAGCCAGCCACACTGCTTGATCAGCGGCTGAACTAACTGGCCACTTGCCTGACCAGCCTGCTAACCAACTGGCTTTACTTGCCAGCGACCTAACTAGCCAGCCGGCTAACCAGCTATCTTAACTAGCTGACTTAAGTAGATAGCCATCTGGCTAGACAACTGGCTCAACTAGATAGCCACCTAGCTAGCCAGCCAGTAAGCCAGGTCATATAACAGGCTGAATTAACTAGCTAGCCAGCTGGCTAGCCAGATGACATAATTAGCTAGCCATCTGCCTCGCAAGGTGGCTAGCCAGCTGACTTAACTAGCTGAATT
>NW_006994410.1:0-810 GCF_000164805.1 Carlito syrichta
GTTAGCTGACCTGATGGAAAGCGAGCAAGGCCACTAGTTAGTTGACCAGCTAGCTGAGATGCTAACCAACTAGTTAGCTAAGTAACTAGCTGATTTCCTAGCTGACTTAACTAGCTAGCTGATTAGCTACCTGGCTATCTGGCTGACATAACTGGCTAGTAAACAAGCTCTCTAGCTATCTAGTTAGCTGACATAACTAGCTAGCTAACTGGCTAGTTAGCTTCCTAACTGACTTAAGTATCTACCTGATTAGCTAGCTGACTAGATAGAAGACTTAAATAGCTAGCTGACAAGCAACCTGACTAGCTAGCTGATTTAAATAGCTAGCTGAATAGTTAGCTGACTTGACAGCTGACTTAACTAGCTAGCTGGCTAGCTAGCAGATTTAAATAGCTGACTATCTAGTTGGCTGACTAGCTGGCTAGCCAGCTGACTTAAATAGCTAGCTACCTGTTTGGATAGATGGCTAGCCAGCTGGTTTAAGTAGCTAGCTACCTGGCTGAATAGTTAGCTGACTTGCTAGATGACTTAACTAGCTAGTTGGCTAGCTAACAGACTTAACTAGCTGACTAATTGGTTGGCTGGCTAACTGGCTAGCCAGCTGACTTAAATAGCTAGCTACGTGGTTGACTAGATGGCTAGACAGCTAGCATAACTAGCTAGCTACTGGGCTGAATAGTTAGCTGACTTGCTAGCTCACTTAACTAGCTAACTGGCTAGCTAGCAGATTTAATTAGCTGACTAGCTAGTTGGCTGGCTAGTTGGCTAGCCAGCTGAATTTAATAGCTAGATACCTGGTTGGCTAGAAGG
>NW_006994411.1:0-621 GCF_000164805.1 Carlito syrichta
CCTTATTTTGATCTTCTGCATGTGATCAGCCAGTTTTCCCAGCATCATTTACTGAATAGGTTCTCCTCTTTTCATTGGTTGTTGGTGGAGGCTTTGTCAAAGATGAGTTGGTTGAGAAATTGAGATTTTGCTTCTGGGATCTCTATCCTGTTCCATTGGCCTATATGCCTGTACTTGTACCAATACCAAGCTGTTTTGATTATTGTAGCCTTAGAATAATGTTTAAAGTCTGAAAGTGTGATATCTCCTGCTATTTTTTTTTTTTTTTTTTTTTTTTTTTTTGCTGAAGATTGTTTTGGCAATTCATGGTCATTTATGTTTCCATATGAATTTCTGTATTGTTGTTTTCCAGGTCTGAAAAAAATGATGCTGGTAATTTAATGAGTATTGTGTGAAATCTGTTGATCACCTTGGGCAGCACAGGCATCTTAACAGTGTTGATTCTACCAATCCATGAATGTGGAATATTTTTCCATTTGTTTGTGTCATCTTTGATTTTTTTGAGCAGTGTTTTGTAGTTTTCGTTGTAAAGGTCTATCACCTCTCTGGGTTGGAAGATGTCAACGTATTTCATTTTTTTGTGGCTATTGTGAATGGGATTATGCTTTTTATTTGGGTTTC
>NW_006994412.1:0-661 GCF_000164805.1 Carlito syrichta
TTAAAGAATAAACAAAGCAAAAGGGTACATGAATTTCTCAGTGCATTTCTCAGTGCAAACAATTCACATCTATTTCTTTGACTCATTGGGAAATAGTAAAATAATTCTTGTTTAAAGGAAACTCAGTTACTCTCATTTTACTTTTTATGTTGTTTGTTAGAGATCCAGTCTTCAGCCTTCTGACTAAAAATAAATGCAAAATAAGGAATTTATTCTAAAAAGTTCTCAAACACATTTTGCTAGGACTGTGATTCTTATAACAGCATTAAGATCTAAGAAAATGAAACTCAAGTCTGAGGACTTTCAACATTATTTGTACCCATATGATGGCTATTTATATTTGAAAGTTTCTGTACTGGAGATAAATCAACATTTTCATATAGTTTTCCAAAAAGATAACTGAGGTCAAAATTATGGGCTTTATAAATCACTGTGAGCAAATTATCTGGAACTTGAAAATAGGAAAAGATGACTGATTATTCTCTTGGTGCCAGGCTTATACTTTTGATTAACTTTATAATGACAGGTATTTTGCAACTGCATTGAAGCAGAGGTTAATTTATAGAGTTTTCTCTAGTAGAAATTCAAATAATTTTAGTGTAGTGGAACAGATAAATAAAAAATTATAGATATTATAACCAGTTTGATATCCAATTCAGTT
>NW_006994413.1:0-1067 GCF_000164805.1 Carlito syrichta
CAGGGGCTGCCTTGGGGAAAGGGTGGATGAGACTCTCAAACCGTGGGGGACCCGCCAGGCGACTCACGCCTGTTTCCTTGGAACATGGGAAGGCCGAGATGGGAAGATGATCGGAGCCCAGAAGCTGAGATCATGCTGGACACCATAGCAAGCCATGATCTCGACCCCAAGTAAAACCCAGAAAACCATGGATATTGGAAGGCCTTGGTGGAATGATCTCCTCCGGCACTGAATTCAAGACCAGGCTGGAAAATTTGTATGTCCACCAAATGAAAAGCCTGTGATCACAGTGGATTTGGAGTACCAGGACAAGAGGATGGGCCGAGTAGGGCGGTTTGAGAGCCACATGGGCAAACTAGTGAGGAAAGAGAAGAAATAAAGGAAGGAAGGATGGAAAGAAGGAAGTAAGGAAGGGAGGGAGGAAGGAAGGAAGGAAGGAAGGAAGAAAGGAAGGAAGAAAGATAGGAAGGAAAGAAAGAAAGAAAGAAAGAAAGAAAGAAAGAAAGAAAGAAAGAAAGAAAGAAAGAAAGAAAGAAAGAAAGAAATCCATTCTCCTGCAAATCTTCTGCCCTCAGTTCTTCACCCCTAGGTCCCAATATGTGACAGTGCTCCAAACTCGGCACATTCCAGCCTCAACTACCCCATGGCTGCCCCCGCATTGGTGCAGAATTTCCCAAGGCTTTCCTGCTGGGTTCCTGTCAGCTCTCCTTTGTGAGGGAAGAGGGGCAAGCTGACCCTCCCACTCAGCAACAGGGACCTTCTATCAAGAAAGGCAAGGAGCCGGGCTCGGTGGCTCAGCCTGTAATCCCGCGCCTTTGGGAGGCTGAGGTGAGTGGATTCCCTGAGCCCGCGGGTTCGAGACCCGCCTGGGCAGCGAGACCTCATCTCTACAATAAATCAAAAAATCAGCCGGGCGTGGTAGCGCAAGCCTGTAATTCCGGCCACTTGGAAGGCTGAGGCGGAAGGATCGCCGGAGCCCAGCAGGTCGAGGCTGTGGTGGCCGGGAGCGGCCACTGCACTCCAGTCTGGGGGACAGAGTGAGACTCCAACTCAAAAAAAAAAAAAAA
>NW_006994414.1:0-731 GCF_000164805.1 Carlito syrichta
CCCTTCCTGTCCCCTGAGCTACCCATACAACAAACCTTAACCTTATATTAACTATAGCCCTAGCCCTTATTTCCATTGTAGCCATAGGGCTCGCACATGAATGAGTTCAAAAAGGACTTGAATGAACTGAATATGGTAATTAGTTTAGCTAAAATCGATGATTTTGACTCATTAGACTATGCACAATGCATAATTACCAAAATGCCATACATCTATATTAACCTTCTCCTTGCTTTCTTAACATCACTCCTAGGCATATTGATATATCGCTCACATCTCATATCTTCCCTACTATGCCTAGAAGCTATAATACTCTCAATATTTATTATAACCTCATTAACAATCCTAAATCTTCACTTCACCTTAGCTAATATAGTTCCAATTATACTCCTAGTCTTCGCAGCCTGTGAAGCTGCTGTAGGTCTAGCCCTACTAGTGATGGTATCAAATACATATGGTCTAGATTATGTACAAAACTTAAGCCTTTTACAATGCTAAAAATTATTCTACCAACACTTATAATAATTCCATTAACATGATACTCTAAAAAACATACCATTTGAATTAACACTACAGCCCACAGCCTAATAATTAACTTCACCACACGTTCTCTATTAAACTATTTTCACAATACCAGTACAAATTTCTCACTCACCTTCTTTACTGACTCTTTATCAACACCACTACTAATCTTACTGATTACTTCCCCTTAATAATTATAGCCAGCCAAA
>NW_006994415.1:0-1030 GCF_000164805.1 Carlito syrichta
GGAAGTACTGTCGGAGCCCAGCAACTCGAGGTGATGGCGGCCCGGAGCGGCAACTGCACTCCAGTCTGGGCAACAGAGTGAGATTCCAACACACACACAAAAAATATCAATCTCAGCATAATGAACATTTCTAGGCCCAACAGTGAATTGAAACCATTTTTAATGTAAAAAAATAAATAAATAAAAAATAAAATAAACAAATTCAGTTGCATGTTTTACAGCTTTCATTTACTTATTTATTTAATAATTTTTTCTAATTTTTAAAAAAATCTGGAGTACAATTCAGAGTTAGATATACAAACATTGATTAAGCAGCATCCCTGGTTGATGAGGTATGCCCCACACTTCCTTAGCAGTATCCCTCCACTGCCAGTCTCACCCATCCCCATAAGCTGTCGGTGACCTGCACTGACCAGGGAAGGGTTAGGACCACACCGGTGAATCAGAACGGAGAGAAGAAAACTACTCGGAGGCAGCTCTTCTGGGAACAGTCTGGCCAAGACTGAAGCCGATTTTATTCAAACCTTTTCCAACTTATATACCATTTTCTATACCCTCCAGCAATGTGATAATCACTCACTGGGGGCGTACAAGTTTCGTGCTTTACAAACTATGCATCACAAGACCACCACGAGATCTGCAATTTCCAAGCAAACAATTCAAATTCCATGATGCCTGCCGTGCTTACATCAAGGTCACAGGTGCACAATTTCAATACAAATCGTTCAAAGTGTTTTCCATAATGTTCAATGAATCATTCATATTATACTCTTTGCTCTATACCCTGATTAATACAAAAAACTTTCCTGAGTTAACTCTAGGTTCAATCCAAGTTCACTGATTCCCAATATTTTTAACAATTAATATTATCAACTTAACACTATACTATTAACCTATTACAATTTAACATAATGCCTTATAACTCAGTTAAAACTTATTCTTAAACTACAAAACTTTACTATAATTCATGTTTCATATGTCTAAACTTTAATTTTCATATGATCTAGTTATTGGACTTTAATACTATGCT
>NW_006994416.1:0-705 GCF_000164805.1 Carlito syrichta
TAACCGGAATCCACAGTGCCTCTTGATAAGGTTTAATCACCAATCTGGGTTTCAGGATCCCTACATTTTTCAGAGCTACTAGCTCCGTGGATTCGCTAAATCTGTCATTACAGATCCACAGGAACTTTTTGGTCCTCTTGTTAGTTGTAATCAAGGATCTGGCCATACAAATCCTTTGGTGTAGTAGGAACATCTACGACCAAAATCATGCTCCCCAGAATCAAAAGGCATATTGGTACAAAGTCCCTCGATTCAGGTGACCTCAAACTACAGAAAATTCTTGTGGGCGGGCAGGACGGAATTGTGATGTTGGGTTTTAAAGATTCCACATTTTGGGGAGGTCAAGTGAAGGGAAACCAGGAATCGTGGATTTCTGTTCCCAAAGAACATTATGGGAGTCTTTCTCTTGATATGCAAACAACGGGAATTCTCGGTCACCAGGAACTGTCTAAGCATCCTGCTGAGTGAAGCAGGAAGCTGGGAAATGGGAGTCGTCATATACAGGAAATTACACGTCATATTGCTAAGGAAGTATGAGGAATCTTTGTTACATGAGACCTCAATCCCAAAAATTACAGGCCGTCTTCCTCAGAGGTAACCACGAATCAGCTTTTTGAAGTAGGAATCTGGGTAATGGGAGTCCTCACATACAGGAAACTTCACTGCCTATTGCTAAGTAGAATTAGGAATCTGCGATAATCGAGT
>NW_006994417.1:0-746 GCF_000164805.1 Carlito syrichta
GCCAGATTGCAGAGGTGCCCAGAGATCTTCTGGTGTGCAGAAATTTGGGGTCCTTACTGTGGCCCACTGAATCCCTGGCGGGCTGGCTCCCAACTGCCCATTGGGTCAGGCTCAAAGTCCTTTGCTCAGCCCCACGTCTGCCTGTTCGGATCACTCCTTCGTGCCACCTGATGCTCCCTGGCCTTAGCCCTCTCGAGCCACCGTACACACCCTGGTCGGGCCCAAGGCTCCTGCTAGGTTCCCAGGCCCACACCTGTCCTCCTTGGTCAGAGCCTACCAGGGAAACCATAACCACTGCAGGCATTCACAGCAAAGGAGTTCAGGGCAGGGGACCAGCTCCCAGAGGAGGAGGAGCCCAGACCAGACTGAGACTGCTGGGGCCTCCGGGTGGGCCAGCCGCAGGGAAATATGCTGTGTCTGCGGGAGGCTGGAAGAGAAGAGACCAGAGGGGAGGCTGGGTGTTATTGCCATGAGTGGCATCTCAGCAGAAGCTGTGCCTCCTCCGTGGTTCCCTGTCCCTGGGTGACACTTGTCCCCAGTGACACCATCACCTCCTGAGCCTTCCAGTCTTGGGTTAAATAGCAGATAATCAGGGCAGCATCCTCGGGGCCCTGCAAAGCCAGGTTCTGCAGAGAAACAGAAGATCTGTGTGTGTAAACACACACACACACACACACACACACACACACACACACACACACACACACACACGTATCTATATGTATCATTATACAGAATTGGCTCAC
>NW_006994418.1:0-806 GCF_000164805.1 Carlito syrichta
CTAGGTAGCTAGCTAGTTAAGTCTGCTGGCTTGCCTGCTTGCTAGCTACGTAGCTAGGCTTAAGTCATCTGGCTAGCCAGCTGGCTAGCTAGGTAGATAGCTAGTTATGTCAGCTGTCTAGTCAACTTGCTAGCTAGTTAAGTCACCTTCTTAAGTCAGCTGACTAGCCAGCTGGCTAGCTAAGCAGCTTGCCAATTAAGTCAGCTGGATAGACAGCTGGCTAGCTAGACAAGTCACCTACTTAATTCAACTGGATAGCCAGTTGACTAGCTAAGTAACAGCAACCTAATTCAACTGGCTAGATAGCAGGACAGCTAGTTAAGACAGCTAGTTAAGTCAGGTGGCTAGCCAGCTCTCTAGCTAGGTAGTGACATAGTTAAGTCTGCTGCCTAGCCAGCTGGCTAGCTAATTAAGTTAGCTAGTTAAATCACTTGCTGTCCAGGTGGCTAGAGAGGTAGAGAGCTACTTAAGTCAGCTGTCTAGCCAGCTTGCTAGCTAGGTAGCTAGCTAGTTATGTCAGCTGTCTAGCCAGCTGGCTAGCCAGTTTAGTCACCTAGTTAAGTCAGCTGGCCAGACAGCTGGCTAGCTGGTAAAGTCAGCTAGTTAATTCAAGTGACTGGCAAACAGGCTACCTAGGTAGCTTGCTAGTTAAGTAAGCAGGCTAGCCAGCTAACTAGCTGGTTAAGTCAGCTAGTTAAGTCGGCTCAATAGCCACCTGATTTGTAGGTAGCTAGCTAATTAAGTCAGCTGGCAAGCTGGCTGGATAGATAGCTAAGTCAGCATGTTAAGTAAAGTTGGCTAGCTGT
>NW_006994419.1:0-798 GCF_000164805.1 Carlito syrichta
CATTTCAGAGAATCTATTTGCTCATTTCCCCATTCAAGCTATAATGATAATCACCCACCATGAGCCAGACATGTGCTAGTGCTGAGGACCCAGCAGAAGAGAGGACCCCAGGGCCCTTGCCTTGACTAGCTTGCAGGGTGGCATCTCCCATGGATGTGGGCCTAGGTGGTAACTGTCACCCAGATGACAGAGGAGAAAAAACAAAACATGCCTTCTTCAGCAACCACTATGACAGAAGAATGAACCAGAAAGAAGGCTGGGTTTCAGAGGAGGCCTGGGTTCCAGCATTCTGACGCTTGTCTCTCACCTGTAGTGCTGGGCATGTGAGTCAGACTTGCTTGGCCTCATCTGTCTCATCTGGGAAAATGGGACCCATGAGTATGCTCATTCTCAGGGTGAGGGGCAGCCCTGGTGAGTGAATGTGAGTGAAAATGTTTTGCAAACATGAAGTTTTGACACAGAGACAACCGCAGTGTCCCATCTTAGGATGGCAGAACCTTCTGGTAAGAAATGACTTTGGAGATGGTCTCTTGCCTGGCTCTAACAGGAAGGGGGCTATGTGGGATTCTGGAAGAATTCAGCTCATTCTACTCAAGGGTGACAAAATCTTCCCAAAGTGACCACAATGGTCTGGAATGATGGGAGACAGAACTTTTGGAAGAGGTCTAGGGTGTGGGGACAGGCCACTCTCCTCCAAAGGTGAAGGTATCTGGTGCCACCCCAAGGGTACCCAGACAGTGTTTGCTGCATGCACCCTGCTGGCCTCCCAGACCTCTCCCCTGGTGAGGTCTGTTGATC
>NW_006994420.1:0-709 GCF_000164805.1 Carlito syrichta
CAAGGTAGTGACCTAGGTAAGTCAGTTCACAAGCCAGCTGGCTAGCTT
Organism: Carlito syrichta; assembly: GCF_000164805.1. Classification (NCBI taxonomy): domain Eukaryota; kingdom Metazoa; phylum Chordata; class Mammalia; order Primates; family Tarsiidae; genus Carlito; species Carlito syrichta. Next base: position 49 of record NW_006994420.1, read on the forward strand.
ATTAAGTCAGCTAGTTAAGAAAGCTGACTAGAGAGCTAGAGAGCTACTTAAGGCAGCTGGATAGCCAGCTGGATAACTACTTAAGCTAGCTAGTTAGTCACCTGAATGGCCAGCTGCCTAGCACGTTAATCAACTAGTTGATTAATCAGCTGGCTAACCAGCTGGCTGGTTAGTTAAGTTACTTCATTAAATCAGTTGTCTAGTCAGCTCGCTACCTAGATAAAAAGCTAGTTAATTCAGATGGCAAGACAGTTGTCTGCCTAGTTATTTCAGCTAGTAAAGTCAACTGGCTAGCTTGGTAGCTAGCTAGTTAAGTCAGCTAGTTATGTCGGCTAGCTAGCTAGTTATTCAGCTAACTAAGTCGGCTACCTAGCTAGATAGCTAACTAGGATGCTAGCTAGTTATTTCAGTTAGTAAAGTCAGCTGGTTTTCTAGGTAGCTAGATAGTGAAGTCAGCTAGTTACGTCAGCTGGCTACCTAGTTAAGTCAGCTAGTTAAGTCAGCTGGCTAGCCACCCTCCTAGCTGTGTAGCTAGCTGGTTAAGTCAGCTGGTTATCTAGCTGGCTAGCTAGTTAAGACACTTAGTTAAGTCAGCTCGCTAGCCAGCTGGTTAGCTAGAAAGCTAGGTAGTTAAGTCAGCTGGCAAGCCAGTGGGATATAT
>NW_006994421.1:0-2765 GCF_000164805.1 Carlito syrichta
GCAAGTGAGCCTACTAGTTAGCTAGCCTGATGGAAAATGAGGGATCCCAATAGATAGCTGACCAGCTAGTTGAGTTGCCAGCCGACTAGTTAGCTAAGTAACTAAATGATGTACTAGCTGACTTAACTAGCTAGCTGACTAGCTAGCTGGCTATATAACTGACATAACTAGCTAGCAAACAAGCTATCTAGCTGTCTAGCTAGCTGGCTTAACTAGCTAGGTAACTGGCTAGTTAGCTGGCTAGCTGAATTAACTATCAAGCTGACTTGATAGCTGAATAGCTAGCAGACTTAACTAGCAAGTTGACTAGGAACCTGAGTAGCTGGTTGACTTAACAAGCTAGCTGAATATTTAGCTGACTTACTAGCTGACTTAACTACTAGCTGGCTAGCCACAAGTTTTGACTAGCTGACTAGCTTTTTGGCTGGCTAGCTGGCTAGCCAGCTGACTTAACAATCTAGCTACCTTGTTCTTTAGACAGCTAGCCAGCTGGCTTAACTAGCTGGAAACCTGTATGGCTGGATGCCGAGGCAGCCAGCTAGCTAGCTAGTGGGCTGGCCATCTGGCTAGCCAGCTGGCTTAAATAGCCAGCCATCTGGATGGACAGTGGGATAGACAGCCGGCTTAACTAGCCAGGAAGCCTGCTGGTCAACCGGCTAGCCAGCTTGCTTAACTAGCTGGCCAGATAACTGAGCAGCCTGATAACCTGCCTGCTTAACTTGCCAGTCACCTAGCTAGTCAGTCAGCTAACCAACTGACTTAACTAGATGACCTGCTTTCTAGCCAGTTGAACTAACTAGCTTCTATCTAGTTAGCCAGCTGTCTATACAGCTGAATTTCTAGGTGACTTATCTGCTAGCCAGCTGTCCATCCAGCTGACTTAAATAGCAAGCTACCTAAGTAGCCAGCAGGTTAGTCAGCTGACTTAACTTGGTCACTAAAATATCTAGTCAGCTGTCTAGAAAGCTGACATAACTAGTTAGCGACCTAGATAGCATCCTGACTTGCCACCTGACTTAATTAGCTAAATTGAATATCTAGCCAACTGACTAGCAAGGTGACCTAACTGCCTAGTACACAGCTAGCCAGCAGGCTAGCGAGCTGACTTAACTAACTGACTTAACGAAGTAGTCAGCTGGATAACCAGCACACTTAACTAGCTAGCTACCTAGCTAGACACCTGGATAGCCAGCTGACTAAACTAGCTGCCATAACTAGACGCCTGATGACTAGCCAGCTGACTTAACTAGCTAACAGCCTACATAGAATGCTGGCCTGCCAGCTGACTTAACTACCTAACTACCTAGATAACCAGCATGCCAGACAGTTGACTTAACTTGCTGACTTAACAAGCTAGCCAGCTGGCTAGCTGTTTTACCTAGCTAGCTACCTAACTAGCTCTCATATAGCTAGATGACATAACTAACTGACTAAACTAGCTAAATAGCTGACATATCTAGCTGACTTAACTAGCTAACTTCCAAGCTAGCCAGCTGAGTTAACTAGCTGAAATAACTAGCGAGCCAGCTGGCTGCCCATCTGACCTAACTAGATTTTAACTAGCTAGCAAGCTGGCTTGACAACTGACTTAACGTGCTGACTTAACTAGCTACTCAACTGGTTAGTCAGCTGAATAAACTATCAGAATTAACTACCTTCCAGCTGACTACCCAGCTGACTTAATTGCCTAGCTACCTAGCTATCTAGCAGCCTTTTCAACTGACTTAACTAGTTGACTTAACTAAGTAGCCACCTGGCTAGCCAGCACTCTTAACTATCTATCTATCTACAGAGACAGCTGGACAGACAGCTGACTTAACTAGCTGACATAACTAGATAGCCTGATGGGTAGCTAACTGACTTAACTAGCTACCTATCTACATAGCCTGCTGACTTGTCAGATGACTTAAGTACCTAACTACCTAGATAATCTGCTGGCCAGGGTGCTGACTTAACTAGGTGAGTTAACTAGCTAGTCAGATGGCTAGTCAGCTGACTTAACTAGATAGATACCCTGATAGGCATCTGGCAAGCCAGCTGACTGAACTAACTAACTTAATTACCTAGGCAGCTGACTTAACTAGCTGAATTAATTAGCCAGCTACCTAGTTAGCAAGTTGGCTGGTCAGCTGACTTCACTAGCTTATTTAACCAGCTAGCCAGATGGCTAGCCAGCTGACTTAACTAGCCTACTCAAATAGATAGCCAGATGACTGGCCAGCTGAACCAACTAGCTGACTTAACCAGCTACTCAGCAGGGTAGCCAGCTGATTAGCTGGTTACCTGGCTAGCCAGATGGGAAGCAAGCTGAATTAAGTAGCTGTCTTAACTAGCTAGTCAGCAGGATAGGCAGCTGACTTAACTAGCTTGCTACCTAGCTAAAGAGCTGGATAGCCAGCTGTCTTAATTAGTTGACTTAACCAGCTAGCCACCTGGCTAGCCAGCTGACTCAACTTGCTGACTTAACTAGTTAGCCAGCTGGAGAGCCATCTGGATTAGCCAGTTGGCTAGCCAGCTGACTTAACCAGCTGACTTAATTAGCTACCCAGCTGGCTAGCCAAAAGACTTAACTGGATCACTATGTAGCTAGCCAGCTGGCTAGCCAGCTGACTAAACTAGCTGACTTAAATAGCTGGCCTGCTTGCTAGTCAGCTGAATTAACTAGTTTGCTATATAGCTAGCCAGCTGGCTAGCCAACTGACTTTACTAGGTGACTTAACTAGCTAACCAACTGTCTAGCTGGTTGATTTCAGTAGCAAGCTAGA
>NW_006994421.1:4166-6150 GCF_000164805.1 Carlito syrichta
ATCTGACTAACCAGCTACCTAGCTAGCTGACTGACTTAAATAATAAGCTAGCCAGCTAACTACCTATCTAACAAGCTCACGTAAATAGTTAACTGCCTAGCTAGCTAGCTAATTTAACCAGCTAGCTAACTAGTTAGCTTACTCATTATCTAACGTGATAGCTAGCCTTCTTCATCATCTGACTTAACTCATTAGCTAACGAGCTAGTTAGCTGACTCAACCAGCTGTCTTAACTCTTTAGCTTACTATCTAGCTATCTGACTCTTCCAGCTGACTTAACTCCTTAGCTAAATTTCTACCTAGCCTACTCTAGAAGCTGACACAACCCGTTTGCTAACTATCTAGCTAGCTGATTCAATCAGCTGACTTAACCCGTTAGCTAACAGGCTATCTACCTGACTCAACCTGCTGACTTAACCCGTTAGCTAACTACATAACTAGCTGTCTTAACCAGCTGACTAAATTAGGAAGCTGACTTAACTAGTTGACTTAGCGAGGTGATTTAACTACTTAGCTAGCTGATTTAACTGGATGACATAACTCGATAGCTAGCTGACTTAACTATCTGATTTTATATTTAACTAGCTATTTTAACTGGCTGATAGCTAGCTGATTTAATGATTAACTATCTAGTTAGGTAGCAGACTTAAGAAGCTGACTTAAATAGTTAGCTAACTAGTGAGCTAGCTGACTTAGCAAGCTGACTTAGCTAGCTACCTTGTTAACTAACTGACTTAGACAGCTGACTTAACTAGTTGGCTAACGAGGCAGCTAGCTGACTTAACGAGTTGGTTAATGCGTTAACTAACTGTTTTAACTAGTTGTTAAATGAGTTAAGTAGCTGACTTAACTAGTTTTTTAGTGATTAAGCTGGGTGACTTAACTTGTTGGCTGACGAGTCGGATGACTACTTATCTCGTTAAACACGTTGGCTGACTACTAGACTGACTTGGTAGCTGGCTTAACATTCGGCCGAATAGTCACCCGACTAGTTAGCTCGGTTAACTAATGGACTGACATGTTGTCCCAATAGGTAGCTCACTTAACAAGTTGGCTGGCTAGTTTGCTGACCTAATTAGTCAGCCAACTAGCTGGCCAACTATTTAGCTGGCCTTACTATTCGACCTACTACTTAGCTGAGCTTAACTTTTTGGTGAAAAGTGGGCCAACTAGTTGGCCGATTAGTTAGCTTAGTTAACTACTTGGTCATCTAGTCGCCTACCAAGAGCTGACTTAACTCGTAGGCCAGCGAGTGAGCCAACTGGTCAGCTGAATTAGTCGGCCGGCGAATGAGATGAGTGGTCACCTGACTTTAGTCACCTGGCAAGTGAGCTGTCTGGTCAGAATACTTACCTAGTCAGCCAGCAAGTGAGCCGTCAGTTGAGCCAAATTAACTTCTTGACTTGCAAGAGAGCCAAAGTGTGAGCTGCCTTAACAGGTAAGCTAGCGAGCAAGCCTACTGGTGAGCTGACTTAACTACATGACTGGCAAGCAAGCTGACTAGTTAGCTGTCCTCTGGGCCTGCGAGCAAGCCAACAAGTGATTTGATCTCTTGACTGGTGAGCATGCCGACTAGTTAGCTGACCTGATGAAAAGTGAGCAAGCCCACTATTTAACTGACCAGCTAGTTGAGTTGGTAGCCAACTAGTTAGCTAAGTAACTAACTAATTTGCTAACCGACTTAAGTAGCTAGCTGACAATCAAGCTGATATAACTAGCTAGCAAACAAGCTATGTATCTGTCTAGATAGCTGACTTAACTAGCTTGCTAACTGGCTAGTTAGCAGGCTAGCTGACTTAACTATCTAGCTGACTAGCTAACTGACTTGATAGCTGACGTAACTAGATAGCTGACTAGCAAACTGAGTAGCTAGCTGACTTAACTAGCTAACTGAATTGTTAGCTGACTTGCTGCCTGACTTAACTAGCTAGCTGACATAACCAACTGACTAGTTGGTTGGCTGGCTAGCTGTCTTAAATAGCTA
>NW_006994422.1:0-657 GCF_000164805.1 Carlito syrichta
GTAGACGACCACTGAGCTGGGCCTCCTGGACGATACTCCCCAGGGTGGGTTACCACCGACCGCAGAACCTGACTCCCGGCGCTAATGCCCCAACCATGGAGCCGGCCTGCTCCCACGCTGCCGAGCATGTAACAGTGGCTCCAGCACAGCAGACGACCATGGAGCTGGCCCCGCAGCGCCCCTGGAGCCGGGTCCCCGGTGCCATCGGCACTGCAGTGTCCTGGAAAGCCAGTTATGCGGGAACACATCGCCAACCACAGGGCCGGGTCTACAGAACAGCCACCACCCCTGGAGCCAGACCCACCATCCCTCTGTCTACCACAGAGATGTGCCCTCAGCTCCACCATGTACCGCAGAACCCAGTCCCATGCACTGCCACCAACCGCTGAGCCCAGACCAGTGGAACTGGGGTCCCTGTGTAGCTGAAGATGGGTGAGCCGGGCCTCCCCCTCCTTCGCAGACCACGAACCCGTGTACCCTGCAGCTCCATGAACCTCAGAGTCTGGCTTCCTGTACTGCCACAGACTGCAGAACCAGGCCCTCCTTGCCGCCGATCTTGGAACAGGGGCCCAGGTCAGCAGAAGACCAGAGCCGTGTCCCTTGCGTCTCCCACTGAGCTGGTCCCGCACAAAGGGTCCTGTGTTAGTGCCCTGGGGG
>NW_006994423.1:0-907 GCF_000164805.1 Carlito syrichta
AGTGTGCTGAATTTATAAGTAGATATTAAATAACACAGATTTGTACTGGTGAAGCAAGTCCTTTTTGACAAAATCTGAGTTTTTTAGGAAACATCAGGTAAAACTTGCTGCAAAAAAGTGAAACTGTTTGTTTCAGTACAAAATTCAGCATCTCCTAGATAGGAAATGGAGCAATCAATAGGCATTAAGATGATCATTGCCTTTTCTATGGCATATGTCAGTGATGGATCTGGTATTAAAATTCTCATTTCATAGTGGACTAAAACAGCTGGGATAGCTAGAGAAAATTTCACTGACATGATCTTTGTGAATGAAATAAGTGAAACCTTGGAAAGCATTATTTAAAAAGAAAGTTATAAAAGTGTTGAAAGCACGAACCACATGATTATATCACTAGATGCAGAAAAAGCTTTTGATAAAATCCAGCATTCCATTTTGAGCACTTAGACATAGATGGAACACACCTCAAAAAAATAAGAGCCATCTATGACAAACCCACAGCCAATATACTGCTAAACAGACAGAAATTGGAACCATTTCCAATGAATACTGGCACAAGACAAGGCTGCCCATTCTCACCCCCTTGTTCAACATAGTGTTGGAAGTCTTAGCTAGAGCACTCAGACAAGACAAGGAACTCAGAGGTATTCAAATAGGAAAAGAGGAAGTTAAGTTATTCCTCTTTGCAGATGAAATGATCCTATACCTCAAAAATCCAAGAGAATCTGTCAAAAACTTCCTGGCACTGAAAAAGAACTTTGGCAAAGTCCCAGGGTATAAAATAAATGTGCAAAAGACTGTTGCATTCCTACGCAACAACAACAAACAGGCAGAGAACCAAATAAAAAGCCCAATCCCCTTCATAATCACCACACACACACACACATACATGCGTACATGCAAAAAA
>NW_006994424.1:0-734 GCF_000164805.1 Carlito syrichta
ATACCTACCTAGCCAGGTGGCAAGTGTGCTGACTTAACTAGCTGTCTGGAACAGCAAGCCTGCTGGCTAGCCAGCTGACTTGACTAGCTGACTTAACAAAGTAGCTGCCTGGCTAACCAGCAGACTAAACTAGCTAATTACCTACATAGACAGCTGTATAGCCAGCAGACTTAACTAGCTGACATAACTAGATAGCCTTATGGCTAGCCAGCTGATATGACTAGCTACCTACTTACATTTCCCACTTGCTTGCCAGCTGACTTAACTACCTCGTTACCTAGCTAAACGACTGGCCAGTGAACTGACTTAACTAGGTGACTTAACTTGCTAGCCAGCTTGCTAGCCAGCAGATTTAACTAGCTAGCTACCCTGCTAGGCAGCTGGCTAGCCATCTGACTTAACTAACTGACTTAACTAGCTAGTCAGTTGACTTAACTAGCTGACTTAACTAGCTGGCCAGTTGGCTGGCCAGCTGAATTAACTAGCTGAGCTAACCAGCTAGCTAACTGGCTAGCTAGCTGACTTAACTAGCTAGCTATCTATATAGCTATCTAGCTGGCCAGCAGACTTAACTAGCTGACTTAACTGGCCACCTAGTGGCCATAACTAGCTGACTTATATGGCTATCATCCTAGCTAGCCAGCTGACTTAACTAGCTAAAACCTAGCTATTCCGGATGGGCTAGCCATTCTGACTCAACTAGCTTTTTAACTAGCTAACAAGTTGGATAAGCC
>NW_006994425.1:0-898 GCF_000164805.1 Carlito syrichta
CGATTGATATGGGGTATCTCACTCTCAGTGATTTATCACAGAAACAAAGAACAGAGTTTCATATGTTCTCCCTCATGAGCAGAACTTGATCAATTATAGTGCTCTAAGAAAGTGATTGGTGCCAGGCTCAGTGGCTCAGCCTGTAGTCCTGTGCCTTTGGGAGGCTGAGTTGAGTGGATTGCCTGAGCCCGTGGGTTCAAGACCTGCCTGGGCAGCGAGACCTCATTTCTACAATAAATCAAAAAATCAGCTGGGCATGGTAGTGCATGCCTGTAATTCCGGCTACTTGGAAGGCTGAGGCAGAAGGATCACTGGAGCCCAGAAGGTCGAGGCTGAGGTGACTGGAGTAGCCACTGAACTCCACTCTGGGTGACAGAGTGAGACTCCAACTAAAAAAAAAAAGTGATTGGCAGAGGTGGAAAACATTTTAGGGGGAGATGTGAGGTTGGCAGTGGAGGGATACTGCTAAGAAAGGAGGGGCATACATCAACCAGGGTCCCTGCATAATCAATGTTTGTATATCTAACACTGAATTGTACCAACATTTATTAAAAATTGAAATAAATAAAGGTAAGCTGTAAAATGTGTAACTGACTTTATTTGTTTTATTCTATTTTTCATTTTTTTTACTTTAATGATGGTTACAATTCAGGGTTGGGTTTAGAAATGTTCATTATGCAGGGATTGATTTTTTAGAAGTGTATAATACTCCAATGATAACTTGTTTTCCTATTAATATGTTAGAATACATGGTATAATTCTGCTATCATTTGACAAGCAGAATACTTCTCACATAAATGCTGAATGTTTTATTCTGCATAAATTGAAACTTTTTGAGATTACAGATGTATTCATCCTTAGATAATTAAACCTTGAAAATTAGTGTACCTAAGTGCTA
>NW_006994426.1:0-640 GCF_000164805.1 Carlito syrichta
ATTTCAGGCATGTGCTACCACGCCCGGCTGATTCTTTGATTTATTGTAGAGATGAGGTCTCGCTGCCCAGGCGGGTCTGGAACCCGCGGGCTCAGGCAATTCACTCACCTCAGCCTCCCAAAGGCGGGGGATTACAGGCTGAGCCACCGAGTCCGACTTTTTTTTTTTTTAGACAAGGTCTCGCTCATTGCTCAGGCTGGAGTGCAGTTGCACAATCATGGTTCATCACAGCCTCGACCTCCTGGGCTCAGGTGATCCTTTTGCCTCATCCTCTCAAGTAGCTGGGACTACAGGCAGACACCACCATGTCTGGCTAATGTTTCGATTCTTTTGGAGAATTGAGGTCTTGCTATGTTGCCTAGGTTGGTCTTGAACTCCTAGGCTCAAGCAATCCTCCTGCCTCAGCCTCCCAGATTGCTGGAATTACAGGCATGGACCACTGCACCTGGGCAAGCCTCAGGGTTTTGAGAGATTCTCCAGTCAAATGTGTTCCTGACTCCAGTCTCCCTCCCATTCTGGGAGCCTGGATGACACAGCCCAGGTGGGGAACATTTCTCTCATCCTTTTTGATGTCCAAGTGGGAGATAAAATCTGGGAGTCATCAGTGACCCTGGACAAGATCCCCTAAGGAGTGAATGAA
>NW_006994427.1:0-702 GCF_000164805.1 Carlito syrichta
AAGAAAAGAAAAGAAAGAAAAAAATGCTTTGGGGCTATGCTGTGGAGTCCAAGGTTTCCCTCTTCCTGGCCCGCTTGAGTAGGAAACTACATTGCACACGTAACTTCACCCACATGAACCTGTTCATGTCTTCATGCTGAGGGCAATCTCTGTCTTCATCAAAGACTGGATCCTATATGCAGAACAGGACAGCAACCACCTCTTCATCTCCACTGTGAGTGAGCTGAGTGGGCCTGGGAGGCCACTGCCGGGATGGGCCCGCACCTGCTCCCCCCACCAGCCCCTAGGACACATTCTCCCTACCTTACATCCCATCGAGTGTGTTCCTGCAGGTGAAGATGTTATCCTGGTTCATGTGAAAATTAAGGAATCACTATGAGGTTACTAGTAGTCAACATACAATGTACATTGTACAAAATGTTCAAAATGTACATTGTAGCCAATGTACAACGTAAAAAAATGCTTCTTGTCCCTTGGTCTGGGTGTTGTGCAGTTGAGGAACATTAGGTAGGAATGCTAAGTCCCACTTGCTTGAGGGGAAAACTGATGCTCAGGGAGAGCTTACCCAGCCCCAGGTCATTTAACTAGCCCCAGACGGAGCCCAAGGACTAATTGGCCAACAGTCTTTCTAGGCACCTGCCAAGTTGCATAACTTTGGAGGAAATATCAGGCAGAGGAGCCACACTTTGGTGGGGTAGGATA
>NW_006994428.1:0-527 GCF_000164805.1 Carlito syrichta
TCTGATGTCTGGGTTTGTTGCATGTAACCAGTCATTCTGGGGACTCTTCATTGTTTTTGTTCCAGATTCTGTTTTCTCAGTGTCTGATTTCCCAGGGGTCTGTGTGAGACCTATATTCTTCTTTTGGTTTTTCTTCATTTGTGCGGTTTTTCCCCCTCCCTACTTTTTCCTTCCCTCCACGTCACCATCTTCTTTAATTCTGTTATTCAGGAGTAAAGGGATTGGTTTTACTTCTGTTTGTTCAATTGCCTGTTCTTTATATATGTCCTCTTTGTTCAATTCTGGAGTTGCACTGTAGGTTGGAGGTGGTCCTTTTTGCAATTTTGAGATTTGCTTAAGGGGAGAGCTGTGATTCAAAATCTGTCTGCAGGTCTTGGTATTCGCTGACAGGTGTGTGGATAATGTGGAACCCACTTCCCACTGCCCTGGAATCTGTCCATGCAGTGGGGCTGTAGGTTTACTCCCTGAAATAAAATGTGGTTAGCAGAGGTGAGAGAATGGAGCAGATAGTGGGTTGAAGAGGGGAG
>NW_006994429.1:0-639 GCF_000164805.1 Carlito syrichta
CCGTCTGATACTACTTGCCTTCTTAGTGTCGTCTGATAATACTTACCATTTTGTGTCGTCTGATACTTGTTTTCTTCTTAGTATCATCTGATACTGCTTGTCATCTAAGTGTCGGCAGATACTACTTGCCTTTTTATTGTCACCTGATACTACTTGCCTTCTTATTGTCTTCTGATCCTATTTGCCTTGTTGGTGTCGGCTGATACTACTTACCTTGTTAATGCCGTCTGATACTACTTGCCTTGTTAGTTTCGTCTGATACTACTTGCCTTGTTAGTGCAATCTGATATTACCTGGCTTGTTAGTTCTGTCTGATACTACTTGCCTTATTAGTGCTGTCTGATACTACTTGCCTTAATAGTGCCGTATGATGCTTCTTGCCTTATTAATGCCATTTGCTACTACTTGCCTTATTAGTGCTGTCTCGTTTTACTTGCCTTCTTACTGTTGTCTGATTCTACTTGCCTTATTAGTTCCGCCTAATCCTACTTGCCTTCTTAGTGCCAATTGATACTACTTGCCTTCTTAGTGTCGTCTGATACTACTTGCCTTCATAATTCTGTCTGATACTACTTGCCTTCTTATGTCGTCGGATACTACTTGCATTCTTAGTGTCGAAAGATTCTACTTGCCTTCTTA
>NW_006994430.1:0-672 GCF_000164805.1 Carlito syrichta
CAAGGTCCCAACTTCTAAAAATCATTTTGTTTTTTGAGGGTCCCCTCTCACGTATATATCTATACATGCATATATGCAAGAAAGAGAGAGCAAGCCTTTTAGAATAGCTGGGAAGTACCCGGGAGTCAACAAAGCCCCACATCCCACACCCAATAGGTTATAAGACAAGCCATCTTGCACCAGCTGTGGACAGATGGACCACTGGTTTGATCCGGCCTCCCAAGCTGCCCCAGAAGTCAGGGTTAGGGCAGAAGAGCTACTGATCAGTCAGCGAATGTTCTTTCTCCACCTCACAACTAGACTGACTGTGCCTGGCAGGTTGGGCCCCAGCTGGGAAACTGAACCTCCTCACGGAATGCTATGGAAACATTCTTCTTCTCCCCCAGTGATATCACGAATAGATGCTGCACGTGTATTAAACACACACACACACACACACACACACACACACACACAACTAATATTCTGAGTTGTCATTTCTCTGCCAAAATATCATCAAAGTAACTTATAAACTGGAATGTAGTGTCGGGCACAGGACACCTGCGTTCTTACAGTTGTATACTGACAAACCTGCTCTCCAGGAAGAAAAAGGTTTGTGTTTGCTGATGTCTGATTTCAAGCTGTCAGGCTGACCTCACTGGACAGACTTGGCACAGATGTGATGGCAAGCTC
>NW_006994431.1:0-712 GCF_000164805.1 Carlito syrichta
GCACAACACCCAAGACAACTGCATCATCGGCATGTTCACTTAAGCTGAGGTCTGTTATCCATTCTCTGTCTTCTAAAAGGGAAAAATGTTAAGGTAAGCTTTAAAAGAGGAAATCCATGCTGCTAATGATGTTTGTTGCCTCACTGACCAATATTTAACTGAATAAGGATTATTTATAACAGTGAGATATATTATGAAATACACAATCTCATAATTATAGAATATATCTATATTTAATATAGATATATTAAATTAATATTTCTTGATTTAAAATAAATCTAAATTGCAAACATAATATACATCTGCATCTTGAATAAAAACAAATATTTTTAAAAGTATATAGCCATACAACATAAGATATAATAGTTTGTACGTGATTAAACACATTTGACCACATACAACACTTAAGAATATAGATGACACCAAGACCTAGCTTTCAAAGGAAACTACAAAATCATGAAGATCTGAATATATGTGTAACTTATATGGAGATTGTTTGTGATAAAAAATTTCCCAATGAAGAAAAGTTCCGAACCTGATAGTTTCACTAATGTTTGAGTTTCACTGATGTTTAAGGTCTACCAAATGTTTAAATAATGAACTCCAATCTTTCTCAAAGTTTTCCAAAAAATTGACGAAGAGAGATATTAACTCATTCTATGAGGCCAGCACTACCCTGATACCAAAGCTAAAAAAAAAGACACTACAAAAA
>NW_006994432.1:0-749 GCF_000164805.1 Carlito syrichta
CGGGCGGACCGGGTGAGGTTCGAGAGATGCAGGGAGTCGCGCAGCACTGGCGGGACTGGCAAACCAGAGGTGTGTGCCGGCAACCCAGAGATCCGAGTAAATAGCAAATAATTGCGACACACAAAAAGATTAAGAAAGAAAAGTTATTTAAAAATAAATTAGAGAGAGAATGAGAAGGAAAAGAGAAGATTCAGCTCCCCAAGATGGGGAAGGGGGACCAAAACCAGGAAGCATGGCGACAGCCAATACTCAAAGAGCACACGGCCACGCTAGACTCTAGCAAGGCCAACCAAATCATCTTTGACAAAACCTGCAACAACAACCACTGGGGAGGGGAGAACCTATTTGGTAAATGGTGCTGGTAAAACTGGCTGAACACATACAGAAGATTGAAACAGGACCCCTTATCTATCACCATACACAAAAACCAACTCTAAAAGGATCAAAGACCTAAACATAAAACCTCAACCTATAAGAACCTTAGAAAATGCAAGAGACACCCTTATGAAAATTGGAACTGGCAACCAATTCCTGACCAAAACCCAAAGTGCCCAAGCCATAAGAGATAAGATAGACAAGTGGGACCTCATCAAACTGAAAAACTTTTGGAAAGAAAAACAAACCATCAAGAGAGCAGGAGACAGCCCCACAGAGTGGGAAAAAAATATTTGCCAACTGTATATCTGACAAAGGCCTAACATCCAGGATCTACAGAACTCAATGGTGCTGAAGGGAAAACAACAAACAGC
>NW_006994433.1:0-734 GCF_000164805.1 Carlito syrichta
CGATTCTGATGCATTTGGAGACAGTGTCTGGCTCTGTGGCCCAGGCTGGGTCCCCGGGACATGAACATTGTTCACTGCCATCCTCGAAATTGCAGGCTCTGGCAATCCTCCAGCCTCAACCTCTGGCGTGGCCGGGAAGATGGGAACCTTGATCACAGACACCCTTTTGCATGGGTGTGGAGGCTCCCTGCATGGTCCGGGTTGGCCTTGGGCTCCTGCACTCCAGCCAGACTCCCATCTTGCCCTCCCAGAGGGCTTGGCTTCCAGGTGTAGGCCTCAGCACCAGACCTTCTAGTTCATTTTTGATGAAGAATCAAGGCCAGGTTCAGGGGTTCAACTTCGTCATCCCAACATTTTGGAATGCCAAGGCCAGCAACCAGTCCTAGTCGATGATCCAAGACATGCCAGGGCAACTTGGCGAGAACTCGTCTCTACCCTTCTTCCCAACTGAGTTGGGTGTGGTGGCATGTGCCTGTCTTTTCGACTCCTTGGAAGGCCGGGCAAATGCTCGCCAGAGCCCAGCAGGCTGAGACTGTTGTGACCTGGAGTGATCCATCGCCTTATAGCCTGGCCAATGGAGAGACTCTGATTCAAAGAAAAAAAAGGAAAAAAAGGAAGAAAAAAGAAGAGTATCCATTTGTATGTGTAGTGGGGGATCATCATGAACAGACAGAGATTATTTGGGAAAGAGGCCTCAGCCTTGGGCCTAGAATTCCTGAAAGATGGATGATCGA